>NC_139502.1:3183516-3217045 GCF_008360975.1 Lichenostomus cassidix | reverse complement strand
GGTCACGAGCAGCCAAAATGAACAGGGCAAAGGTTGGTCCCATGTGGAAAAAATTCAGGAAACCTGTCTGGGGGGAAAGGGGAGGAAAAGATGGCATTTTGATGATCCCATTTGGATATTTCCTGATTTTCCATGTTAATCTGGGAATATTTTGGCTTCCATCCCACTCCATCACGGGGTGTGGAATTCCACTTTGGGATCCTCAGAGATCTGAAAAAAGAAGCTCCCTGGGGTCTGTTCCTCCTCTCCTTTATAATTTATCTCCCATGATTTTATCCATGGGAAAACCTGGAATTTGTCCATCCATGATCTTCTCTTCTCTTCTCTTCTCTTCTCTTCTCTTCTCTTCTCTTCTCTCTCTTCTCTTCTTCTCTCTCTTCTCTTCTTCTCTCCTTTATCTCCAATGATTTTATCCCTGGGAAAACCTGGAATTCATCCATCCATGATCTTCCTGCTCATTCCAGGCCCAGTTTGAATCCCACAGTGGAGTGCAAGATTCATCATTGCCTAATTGAAGAGATTTAGATCTCGCGCTGCTCTTTGTAATATCCATAATATATTATCTATAAATATATTAATGAACACATAAAATAATTACACTTTAGCACATCAACTTAAAAATAAATAGGTTAATTAGGGCCGCGTAATTGGCCATTTAGAGCAGAAAATGGGTGTCGCTGAGAGCTTTGTCAAGGTGTTAAATTGCCAAATCTCCCGGGAGGTCAGGAAATTGTCACCCTGAGCTGACAACTCGCAGCCACCAAGGCAATCCTTGTAAAGAATTCCTGGGATTTCCAGGTCAGAAAGAATCCTCTCCTGTCGCTGTTGAGCCGCTAGCAGAGAAAAAAGGCCCAGGTTCTCAGTGTGCCATAAAAGTGTCTTTTATTATTTAATTCCAACTTATATAGATTTTTCAAAGGTCACCCAGATTGGTCAGTCAGAAACCTCCCCCTAGGCCTGACTGGCCAGGGCTGAACTGTCCAAATCTCGAGACACTTTTTAGTAACATCCAAACTTTATCTTTGTTTATAAAACACAGGAAGAAGAGAGAAAGAATTCTCACGGGAACGGTCTGTGCTAGCCACACTCTCCCTGCTCCTGGGAAAACTCAGCATTATGAATTTTGGGGTTTTTTTTTGGCCGTGGCCCATGAAAGCACAACTAGCATAATTCCATTTGATTTTGTGGAGCATCTTTCCCAGTCGTTCTCCTCAGAGGTGGATAACTCTGCCGTTAATTCTGCCTGGTTTATTCCGTCTGACTGCGTTTGTTGTGGGAGGAATCTGCTCCCAAAATGGGGATTTTCCAGGGATCTCTGAATCCCAGATATTCTGATTTTTCTGAATCAAATCAAATCTGAATCAAATCCTTAATCAAATGAAAAAAAATCCTGAAAAAAAATCTTTTTCCCACAGACCCCACAGGCTGGATTTGCAGGGACTTTTTTCCCTGCCAGAAAAGGTGGAAAACTGAAATGTTGTGAGGAAAAAAACATTCTGGAGCTGAGATGAGAAAGTTACAAATCCCAAAATTCCAAATTCCCAATTCCAAAACCAGCGGGAGAGGAAAGAACTCTCCTGGCTGGAACAAAATATCTCCATCCCCACTTCTGTGCTTCCCAGAAATCTTGTGATTCCCAAAAATCCTGTGCTTCCCAAAAATCCTTAGGGGAAAAAAAAACACCCCAAGCACACCCTGAGCTCTTCCAACATGATCAGCAGGGAAATTTTGGCTCCAGACCAAAATAAATGAGATTATTCTCTTCCATCAGGTGTAATTTTTCCTCTCACGGTGATGTTTTTCGTCTTATTTTGTGTATTTTTGAGTTTATTATTGTATATTTTGTACTTTATTATTGTGCATTTTGCACTTCCTCGCCCTGCAATCACAACCATATTCATTCGTTGTGTTTATCCATGGAATTATTTTGAATTATAATTCCATACTCTGTGTTTGGCGAGTGCTACTCTGTGGTTACTCCCTGGTGTAACCCAGAGCACTCAATTTGTGGCCATTTACAGGTGGATTTGATTTCCATTGGGGAATAAATAATCCTTCCAAAAATATTGTAATTTTTTGTACATTGTATGTCTTTCCATGGATTTTATGTGCAAAAAATTCCTGGTCTGGCTGGAAAAAGGACAAGGAAAACTGTTTTATTTACCTGTTATTAGTTTCATACATTGATTTTTTTTTCCCTTTTTTCTCTGTGAGATCAAACAGAACAGGCTGGGCTGTTAGACCAAAAATATTCCATATTTTTAGCTGCTTTATGAGGTAAAAAATTATGTTGGAGCAACGATTTCCCACATTTTTATGGAGTTTCTCCCCAGAAATTCTTTCCCGAATGCAATAAAGATCTGCAACAAGTTTTTCTTCCGTTTTATTCGATATTCACTTGTTTCCTGTGCTTGCCTGAACTCCCAGGACAAATTAATGGGGGTTAAAAAAAGGTTATTTTGTGATAAAACCGTGATAAAAACTTTATTTCATTACTCATTACCACATCCTCCCTTAGAGAGCCAAAGGTGGCGAAAAAAATCAGAAATTCCAATTTCTGCTCCACTGAATCTCCTGATTCCCCAGGAAGTCTGAGAGACTTTTTCCTTCGCTTATCCAAAAAAAAAAAAAGGAAAATTAATTGGAAACGACAAGAGGAAAATGATCCAGCTGAATGCTTTGATAAGCAATCAAGGCTTAATAGATTAGAAAATATAATTAATTACTTAATTACACTCGGAGCGGTTGTTGTTGGGAGATTGTTGAGCGCAAAGCCATTGTTGGGTGGGAGGATGGATGGAGTGAATCCCAGGCTGCAGGAATTGATGGAATTGATGGAATTATTGATGGAATTATTGATAGAATTGATGGGATTGATGGAAATGAATTGATGGAATTGATGGAATTGATGGATTTGCTGCCTGCAGGAGCTCGAGGGGAGCAGAGAATTTGTTCTTTGCTCCCATTGCCCAAATTCCCAAGGTTTTTGGAATGGTTTTTTTGGAATTTTTCAGGAAATAAAGCCAAACCAGTCACCTGGTTCAACTTGTGGAAAAGTTACCTCCACCATTAAGAACTCTTCCAGGGAAATGTGACCAGGAGAGAAAAACGTGCAGAATATTTCTGGAATTTCAGATTTTTTTTTTATTTTTTCCAGAACTCCTGTGAAATTAAAATGAGCAGGAGGAAATTTTGGGGGGAGGATTGCTTGAAAATTCAAGGCCATTTTGAATCTGTGCTCAAAACCATCGAAGGTTTGATTTAGTAATCAATTTATTCATCAATTTAGTTGGGCTTTGGTTTTTGGTTTTTTGGTTTCGGTTTTTGGTTTTCGGATTTTGGGGTTTGGGTTTTGGGTTTAAGTTTTCAGGTTTTGGGTTTTGGTTTTTGGTTTTCAGGTTTGGGCTTTGGGTTTTGGTCTTTGGCTTTTGGCTTTTGGTTTTTGCGTTTTGGGGTTTGGGTTTTTAGTTTTTGGTTTTCGGTTTTTGGTTTTTGGTTTGGGGTTTACGGTTGTGGGTTTTGGTGTTTGGGTTTTGGCTTTTGGGTTTTGGTTTTTGGTTTTCAGTTTTCGGGGTTTGGGTTTATGGTTGTGGGTTTTGGTGTTTGAGTTTTGCCTTTTGGTCATTGGTTTTTGGTTTTTGGTTTTCGGGTTTTGGGTTTTTGTTTTTGGTTTTCAGTTTTTGGTTTTTGCTTTTTGATTTTCAGTTTTTGCTTTTTGGTTTACCAGCAGGGGCTTTCCCCAGAGGGATTCTGCAGAAATATTCTGCACATTTTTCTCTCCTGGTCACATTTCCCTGGAAGAATTCCTACTGTCAGCAGTAACTTTTCCACAGGTTGAACCAGCTGACTGTTTGGGTGTATTTCCTAAAAATCACATTTCCCAAAAACCACATTTCCCATCTACACAATAAACTAAAAGCTGCTATGAGGAACTGTTTACTCACCAGTTTTAGCTACAGAGGAGGAGAAATTCCTTGGAATTGCACAATAAAACTTCAGGAGCTCCAAATTAGTCGTGTTTTGCCTCATTGACTCAGAGTGTTTTCCAGCTAAAGTTTTATTTTGGGAGCTTTCCTTGGCTGGCTGAGGAATCCAGGTTAAATCTCCATCCAAGTGGAGATTGTTTCCTGAGCTGCAGGAAATTCCAACCTGTGAAATTCCTTCTTCATTCCCATTGCTGGGTGGGGAATACCTGGAACTGATTTTACCCTGGATTTGGTCAAGTTTTTGAACAAGAAATCTTGGTGAAATCTTGTTTTCCATGAGTTGAGATCCATTCCCGGCAGATGGATTGATGGGATTGATGGATTGATTGATTGATGGATGGAATTGATGGATTGATTGATGGATTGATGGATTGATGGAATTGATAGAATTGATGGAATTGATGGATTGGTGGATTGAGGGAATTGATGGATTGATTGATGGATTGATAGAATTGATGGAACTGATGGAATTGATGGAATTGTTGGATTGATGGAATTGATGGAATTGATGGAATTGTTGGATTGATGGACTGATGGGATTGATGGATCCATCCATGGATTCCATACTATCAGCAGGAAAAATTTTGCTCAAAAAGGATTTTCCTCACTCCCAGACACAAATTTGCTGCTCCCTGTGCTCTGCTGGGGCTGTTGCTGGATGTGGAAAAATATCCATGGATTTTAGCCTTTGGAAAGGTTAGAAATGAAAATTAAATTCCAATTAATTCCGTTTCACTTGCATCCAGCTCCACCAATCCCCATTAATATCTCAAACCCCAAAGCTCTTTAGGGGGTTTGAGCTGCAGTTTCTTTGCTCAATTTTTGTGTCCCTTGAGTTTGGATCAAGAGATATAAAAATTCCAGGAATATATCCTGGCTGGAAGAATTCAGGAAAAAAAAAAAAAAGTTGAAACCTCGTTCCCAAGACTTTGAGAAAATCTTGGTATTTTTGATTTAGATTCAGATTTAGATTTAGATATAGATTTGGATTTGGATTTAGATTTAGATTTGGATTTGGATTTGGATTTGGATTTGGATTTGGATTGGGATTTAGATTTAGATTTGGATTTAGATTTAGATTTTGATTTTGATAATTAGTTACCACATCCTCCCTCAGTAGGTGGTGAAAAAATCAGCAGTTCCTATTTCTTTATTTCTGCTCCAGTGAAGCTCCTGAATCCCTGATCCTGGATTTGTTTGCAAAAGATGTTTGTAGGATAAAAGATGGAAAAGTGTTAATCTGGGATATCTGAGAAGGACAAGAGGACACCCAGGTGAAGAATTTGGGAGGTTTGGGGTCAGCATGGGATCTGCCAACATCAAAGGAACACAAATTAACGGGATGAAGCTTCTGGTGGGAATGAGCTGAGCAACGTGGGGTTGGATTTGCCTTTGAAGATGAGAGCTCAGCTCAGCTCTGTGCCCCAAACCTTCCCAAATTCTCCCCAAACTCTCCCTGCTGCTGGATTCTGCCTCGGAAAGCACAAATTTTGGCACAAAATGACCAATTTTACACTCAATTGCATCGTCCTGCTCACAGCATGATTAATAAATTCATTGCTAAATCAAACCTTCGATGGTTTTTAACATAGATTCAAAACAGCCTTGATTTTTCAAAAATCTTCCCTCAAAATATCCTCCTGCTCATTTTAATTCCACAGGAGTTCTGGAAAAAATAGTAATTCCAGAAATATTCTGCTTATTTTTCTGTTCTGGTCACATTTCCAGGGGTTGGGGATGGTGAGGCCTGGAAACACCAATCCACTCATTCCTCATCCAAATTCTCCCCAAACTCTCCCTGCTGCTGGATTTTGCCATGTAAAACACAAATTTTGGCACAAAATGACCAATTCTGCACTCAACTGCCTCGTCCTGCTCACAGCATGATTAAAATATTGATTGTTAAATCAAACCTTCGATGGTTTGGAGCACAAAACTCACAGAATTTTCAAGCAATTCCCCCCAAAATGTCCTCTTGCTAGTTTTAATTTCACAGGAGTTCTGGGGAAAAAAAGAAAAATTCTGATTTTGCAGAAATATTCTTCATTTTTCTGTCCTGGTCACATTTCCAGGGGTTGGGAATGGTGAGGCCTGGAAACACCAATCCACTCATTCCTCATCTAAATTCCTGTTTTAATGCACAGTTAAACCATTTTAAACTGTTTTAAATGGTTTTAAACCATTTTAAACTGTTTTAAACAGTTTTAAACCATTTTAAACTGTTTCAAACTGTTTTAAACCGTTTTAATGCCCAGTTTATAGGGAAATGGCCCCAGAAAGGCCCAGGCTTTGGGATGAGCAGCTTTTCCAGGGGGTTTGGCATTTAATAAACAATATTAAAAATCAGCTCCGTGGAGCCAGGAGCAGTTTCCATGGCAAAGGAGGGAGGAAAGCAGCGAGGCTGGTGGGAGTTGGGAAAAAAAGGGAAAAAAAGGGAAAAAATAGAGGAGAGAGGAGAGGAGAGGAGAGGGGAGAGGAGAGAGAGAGGAGAGGAGAGGAGAGGAGAGGAGGAGAGGAGAGGAGAGGAGAGGAGAGGAGAGGAGAGAGGAGAGGAGGAAGAGAGAGGAGAGAGGAGAGAGGAGAGAGAGAGGAGAGAGAGAGGAGAGAGGAGAGAGAGAGGAGAGGAGAGGAGAGGAGAGGAGAGGAGAGGAGAGGAGAGGAGAGGAGAGGAGAGGAGAGAGGAGAGGAGAGGGAAAAGGGCTGAGGGTGAATTTTCCTGTTCATCACCAATGCTGGGGTTTGGGGACACCAAATTTGCAGGTTGGGGATTTAATGCATCAAAATCTGTGTTAGGATCAGAGAATCATGGAATTGTGGAATGGTTTGGGATGGAAGGAGCTTTAATCTCATCCAGCTCCATCCCCATGGGACAAAGGGACAATTCCCACCATCCCAGGTGGCTCCAGCCTGGCCTTGGACATTCCAGGGATCCAGGGGCTGCCAGGAATTATCTGGGAATTCCATCCCAGCCCTTCCCACCCTCACAGGGAGGAATTCCTGTGTAAATCAGGAGGAAATCTATTAATTCATCTAATTCATCACCTGAATTAAAAGAAGTGTAACCCCCTATCTTCACTTCCATTTGAGTGTCTGGAGAACAATATCCATCTATTTCCCACATTTACATAGAAACATTCCTAGTTATGTGTATTTAGTTATAATTCCATAAATAATTCCATAAAAGTTTATATGATAAACCATATAAATTCTAATTTCATAACAGTTTAGGATTTATGGCAGTTGTTGCTGTTTGTGGCACAGTTAGGCACTGATGAGATCCAAACCAAACAGAACAACCTCAGTGAGAAACTCAAAACCTGGGAAAGTTTGTGTTGAAGCTCTTCAGGAGTTTTTGGGGTCAAATCCCTCCCAGAGATATTTCCATGGGTTTGATGGAATCACTAAAGATATTAAACCTAAAAAAATCCATCTCCATCTGCAGTGGACACAGATTTGGAGAACAGCAGGGCTGAATTTCACTTTAATGAGTTTAAAAATAATTAATCCGAATTACCTCCTTGAAGCACAAACTTCCAGGTGACTTCTAAAAACTTCCAGGTGACTTCAGTCTATTAAAACAGCAACTTCTGGGATGTGCAGAAGTTTCCCAGCAGGCTGAGCTCCGACTCCGTTAATTTCCCCCAATTTTCACCTCTGTTTCACAGTTTGGAAAGTCAGCAGATGATTCAGTTTCCATCTTTAGGCAGCTGAAGTTCCCAGCTCCCCACGTTTTCCTCGTGACTTTTCAAAAAGTTCAGGAGGAAAGGAAAAACACCCAAACCTCTGGAAAGAGCCTGAAATAGAGGAAAAGCCAGAGTTGTTTCTAGGCAGTGATTTTTTTTGCCAATGTCAACCATCAGCAGAAGGCCTGGGAAGCGTTTTCCAGGTGTTTTATCCCCAAAAAAATCAGCTGGACAAAGCTGGAACTTTTAGGAATTTATACAAAGCATTTTCTAGGTGTTTTATCCCCAAAAAAACAGCTTGAAAAAGCTGGAATTTTTAGTTTATACAAAGCACTTTCCAGGTGTTTTATCCCCAAAAAAATCAGCTGGACAAAGCTGGAACTTTTAGGAGTTTATACTAAGCATTTTCCAGGTGTTTTATCCCCAGAAAAAACAGCTTGAAAAAGCTGGAAATTTTAGGAGTTTATACAAAGCATTTTCCAGGTGTTTTATCCCCAAAAAATCAGCTTGAAAAAGCTGGAATTTTTAGTTTATACAAAGCGTTTTTCAGGTGTTTTATCCCCAAAAAACTCAGCTTGAAAAAGCTGGAATTTTTAGGAGTTCATACAAAGCATTTTCCAGGTGTTTATCCCCAAAAAAATCAACTTGAAATGCTGGAACTTCAAGGATTTTATACAAGGGAGCTGAATTTCCCTGAAACAAACATATCTTGAAGGATTTTATACAAGGGAGTTGAATTTCCCTGAAACAAAGATATCTTGAAGGATTTTATACAAGGGAGTTGAATTTCCCTGAAACAAAGATATCTTGAAGGTTCTGTGATAAAAAAACCTCCATTTTTATGCTGATAAAGTTGTTTAAAAATGAACAAACAAACCAAGAGATAACTCAGCAGGGGAAGAAAACTTCCTGAAGTTTATTGCTGCTTAAAAGCCTCTTGAAAAGTTGCCTTTGAAAGGAACAAAGGTAAATAATTCCAAAATTAGGTTTCAGCTTCCCCAGGGTGGTGTAGGATTGGAAAACATGGAAGTGGGGCAGGAGAAATAAGAAGAAATTCACCTTTTACCCTGAATAAAGCAGGAAAGGCATTATTGCCTTTGGGGAGAAATTTCAGGAAATGGATTTTCCTCGGGAGGAGCAAATAAGGAGCAGTTTGGGACTGAATGACACTGAGGTTTTTTGGGAGAAGGGAATTCTCTCAGCTTCTTCCAACAGCCAGAGATTCCTTGTGACAAAAGTGAGAAGAATTCCTATCAATGCAACGCAGAGGGAGAAAAATGCTCTGTAAAAATTCCCTGGTGCTGCAACCCTTTATTTAAATATTGGGGTTTGATTTACATTTCTATTTAAATGTATTAAACATGAATAAATGACCCAGGGTCAGGTGGGATGAAATGGAAGTGGTGGAATCCTCATTCCTGGTGGGATTTCCCAGTGGTTGTGGCACTTGGGGACATGGCAGAGGTGGCCTTGGCAGGGAATAGGGAATTTGAAATCTCCTGTTTTGGGGGTGGAAGAGAAGACTGGAAGGGAGGGTGTGGCTTTGGAGAGATCCAGAGGATCAACAGGAGGTTTGGGGAGGATTTTGGGAAAGATTCTTCCCCTGAATCCTTGATGGGTTTACCTAAAACAGAGGTTAGATAAAATTAAAATAATAAAAAGCAGTTAAATTTACTGAAGGCCTTCAGGTGCACTCAGGGCACTCACAGCTCACCCAGGGCTACACCCAACATGGACAGCAGGGCACCAGTTTGTCATACTTTATAGGTTTTTTATAAGTCACGAGTTTTTCATCCTTTATAAGTTCTGTCCATTTGCATCTCAGGGTTAATCCTCCAATTACAGCTTCAGCTAATGAAGTCAATCACTCCAAGTTTGCTCCCCCAGTTCATTCACTGCTGTTTCCATATCTTGGGGCTCTGAGACAGTGAGGTGTCCTTGAGTTTTGGGCTTGGAGAGGAATTGTTTTGTCTAAAAATGAGACAAATTAGCTCAGCACCCTGAATGGAGTCCAGAGTTATACATTAGAGAGTCACAGGATTACAGATGTATGAAAAATATAGAAACTAAAATCCTGAGGCATCACTCAGAGGTTGCTGGCACTGCCCAGGCTCCCCAGAGAATGCTGACATTCCCAAATCTGCCAGAGCTCCAGGAGTGTTTGCACACCAGGGATGCACAGGGTGGGATTTTGGGGTGTCTCCAGGGCCTGGGGTTGGATCAGTGATCCTGTGGGTTCCTCCCAGCTCAGGATATTCCATAATCATAGAGATCAATGCTCCCAGATGTTGGAATTTGGGGGCTGGGGGTCTTTTGGGGTTGTCCTGGGCAGGGCCAGGGGTTGGATCCGTGATCCTGGTGAGCCTTTCCCACTCAGGATATTCCATGGCTTTATCAGGGTCAATCTCCCAGCATGAGAAGTTTCTTCACACACAGATTCCAGCTGGAATTTGTGTCACGAAGTCAAATGATCCTGGTGAGTCTTTCCCACTCAGGATATTCCACAGTCTTAAAAGGGTCAATCTCCCAGCACAGGAAATGTCTGCACACAGATTCCAGCCAAAATTTGTGTCATGGAGCCACAGGATCCATGATCCTGGTGAGCTCTTCTCACTCAGGATATTCCATGACTTTAGCATGGTCAATCTCCAGCACCAGAAGCATCTGAACACACAGATTCCAGCTGGAATTTGTGTCTCAGAGTCAGAGAATCCATGATCATGGTGAGCCTTTCCCACTCAGGATATTCCATGATTTCTTGAGGGTCAATCTCCAGCACCAGAAGTTTCTTCACACACAGATTCCAGCCAAAATTTGTGTCACATCCATGATCCTGGTGAGCTCTTCCCACTCAGGATATTCCATTATTTCATTATGGTCAATCTCCCAGCATGAGAAGTTTCTTCACACACAGATTCCAGCTGGAATTTGTGTCACAGAGTCACAGGATCCATGATCCTGGTGAGCCTTTCCCACTCAGGATATTCCATTATTTCATTATGGTCAATCTCCCAGCATGAGAAGTTTCTTCACACACAGATTCCAGCTGGAATTTGTGTCACAGAGTCACAGCAGAGCCCTCAACACCCGGGAGGATTCACACACATCTCCATGGACTTCATTATTTTCCTTTTCTATTGATTCCCAGAAAAAAAGGAAAAAAATCCCTGATTTCTCCACCCCTCATTTGTCAGCCCCAAACCATCTGGTGGAAGTTCCAGCCGAGCCATGGTTGATCACCCTCCCCTCCAACCTGCAGCTGTTTGCTTTCTGACAGACAAATATCTCCTTCAACAACACCTCCTACCTAAGCCTGGCGTCATGTTTTTAATTTTCCCTTAACCAGCAGGATGTTTCCATCATTCCCAATAAAAATCCCGGAGCTTTCCCCATCCCTGCTCTCCCTGCACATCGAGGCTGCATTTCCTTCACCTCTCCTTCCACGGGCAGTGAGGATTTAAGATATTAAACCAAGTTTTTAAGTAGAAAATTAGTCAGATATTTATAGTTGTAGTTGTAGCTAGTTGTAGTTGTGGTTGTTGTGGTTGTAGTTGTAGTTGTAGTTGTAATTGCAATTGTAGTTGTAGTAGTTGAAATTGCAGTTGTAGTGGTAGTTGTAGTAGTTGTAGTTGTAGTTGTAATTGCAGTTGTAGTTGTAGTTGTTGTAGTTGTAGCTGTAGTTGTAGTAGTTGTAGTTGTACTAGTTGTAGTTGTGTGGTTGTAGTTGTGGTTGTAGTTAGTTGTAGTTAGTTGTAGTTGTAGTTGTAGTTAGTTGTAGTTGTAGTTAGTTGTAGTTGTAGTTGTAGTTGTAATTGCAGTTGTAGTTGTAGTAGTTGTAATTGCAGTTGTAGTGGTAGTTGTAGTAGTTGTAGTTGTAATTGCAGTTGTAGTTGTAGTTGTTGTAGTTGTAATTGCAGTTGTAGTTGTAGTAGTTGTAGTTGTAGTTGTAGGAGTTGTAGTTGTGTAGTTGTAGTAGTTGTAGTTGTTAGGTGTAGTTAGTTGTTGTAGTTAGTTGTGTTTGTAGCTGTAGCTGTAGTTGTAGTTAGTTGTAGTTAGTTGTAGTTAGTTGTAGCTGTAGCTGTAGTTGTAGCTGTAGCTGTAGTTGTAGTGACGGGCCGAGGGGTGGATTTTGTGTAATTTGCCTTTTTGTCTTATGTTATTTGCAGATTTGGTATGTGGAAATCTTTTCCCTCTTCCCTTTCTGCTTAGTTTAGTTGTTCTTTTGGTTTTCTGCGGCTGTAAGTGAAAATCACACGCTGAATGTGGATTTTAACGATTATTCTCTGCTCATTATCCTCAGCACTTCCCACAACAGACTCATCTCCAGCAGATCATTTTTTTCCCCTTTACAAGCCCATCAAACCATTCTCCTTGCTGCCCACAAAGGCCCTGGTGGATCAGGATTGTCAGGGAGTGCTGGCAGCTTTGTTCTGCTCTCAAAGGCTGCCGAGGCTGAAAAATTCCCTTTTTTCCATGGGAATGGGAAGAAGCTCCACCCCATCGTGGGGGATGTTGGAAGCTGAACTCGCTCCACGCCTGCAGCACAAAGAGGGAAGGGGAAACCAATGTTTCAACCAAAGTTGAAATTTTGAAGTTTTTGACAGCGTGGAGCTCTCTGACCTCCTGCTGGGGATATTTGGTCTTCCTGCCTTGCAGGACCCCAAAACTGAGCTAAATATCAGATTACAAAAATTACAAACATAATGGCTAAGCATATAGAAGATATATAATGGATAGATAGATAGATAGATAGATAGAGATATAGATAGATATAGATATAGATATAGATATAGATATAGATATATAGATATAGATATAGATTATATAGATATAGATAGATAGATATAGATATAGATAGACATAGATATAGACATTGATTAACTATAGATATAGATACAGATATAAAAGGTATAAAAAGTGTATAAAAGGGTACATAAAAACATAAAAGGGTACAAAAAAGGCAAAAATCATCTGGTAACCTGTTTGGTGTCACCCACCAGTGGGGATGTTGTGGAAAGGAAAGGTTTTCTCACCACCAACCCCTGCAGATCTGCTCCTCCTGGGCTCCCTCCCCTCCCAAACCCTCCCCGAGCCACCGCGGCCGCATGACGAGGGGAGTCATTTGGGGATAAACGCTCTGTATTCATGCATTTCGCTCGTGGAGAAATCTGTCCCTCAATCTGTGCGAGATCTTTTTTTTTTTTTCCCTTGTTTGCTATTTTCCTTTCTCCCACCCGTCATCTGTCACTGCTGTCTGGAGTACAAGCTCTGCAGGGCAAGGGCTCTCGCTGCAGGGACCCAGAGCAGCTCCGGCTCTTGTCGGGGCCTCTGGGCACTGCAAACAGCAGATTTGGGGATGATGAGAGGGTTATTTATCTGTAGGTTTCTTCTCTCCGTGTTTCACCCTTGAGCAGGCAGGGAGCAGGGCAGGATTGGACAAATTGGTGTTTGTTCCAGGGGTGGGGAGGCAGGGAAGGGGAAGGAATTGCTCCCTGGGAGGGTGGGGATGGGCTGGGATGGAATTCCTGGAGGAGCTGTGGCTGTTCTATCCCTGGAAGGGGCCAAAGCCAGGCTGGACAGGGCTTGGAGCAGCCTGGGATAGGGAAAATTCCCTGTCTATGTCAGAGATGAGATTTAAGGTCCTTTCCAGCCCAACCCACTCCGGGATTCTGGGATTATCCCACGCAGGAGGTTGTTAACATCTGCAGCCCCACATTGCACCGAGGAAATGCTGCACACTGAAAACACAGAATTCCCTGTGGGTTGATCCACTCTGGATCGATAAAAGGAAATAAAACAAAAGGAAATGCTGCACTCTGAAAACACGGAATTCCCTGTGGGTTGATTCCTTCAGACAAACTGGCATTGCCTTTCCCAAACAGAACCAGCATCAAAAACCACCAGAGCAGCTGGTTTATGCCTGGCTGGGTGAGAGGTTGTCCCGAGTTGTCCCTCATTGCAGGAACAGCAGATATTCGCAACAGCCTCCCCTTTGCTTCCCAAACCTGCCTCCCAGGGCGGGTTTTATTTTGCAGGAGGATTTTTGGAAACCTTTCCTTTCCTTTCCTTTCCTTTCCTTTCCTTTCCTTTCCTTTCCTTTCCTTTCCTTTCCTTTCCTTTCCTTCCCTTCCCTTCCCTTCCCTTCCCTTCCCTTCCCTTCCCTTCCCTTCCCTTCCCTTCCCTTCCCTTCCCAGTTTTGCTCATTAATTCCTCGTGTCGGGTTAGGAACGAGACAGATTTTTTGGAACGAGACAGATTTTTTGGCTCTCCCAAAATCCCGGATCCTGCACAGCGAGCAGCCAGCTTGCTCCAGAGCCCAGGTGCTCTACAGCCCTCTCCTGGCTGCAGCCAAGAGTGCTCAGCTGTGCGGGAAAAGCGCCTCATTCCCACCTGGCTGTGGCTGAAAACTCGGTTTTCCAAAGTTATTCCCGGAATTCAGCTCAGATTCGCCCATCCCGAGCCGTGTGGGGTCAGGACAGCTGTGCCAGCTGTTCCAGAGGAATCCTGACTCTGCAATCCCAGGGATGTTCTGTCCTGGAATAGCTGTTTGGGGGGACTTAGAAATGGGGCAAAATTCAGATTTTCTGCTGTCCCTCTCCCTGATGGACACACAGCTCAGAACATCTTTTCCTCTCCATCTTCACTGTGAATTTTCTGTGCCAATTCTCTGAGATTTGACAGAATCGGGTTTGGGTTGGAAGGGACTTTTAAATTCCATCCTGTCCCACCCCCTGTCACAGGCAGGGACATCTCCCAGCATCCCAGATTGTTCCAACCTGGCCTTGGACACTTCCAGGGATCCTGAATTGTCTCAGGATTGATCACTAAATCTTAATTTCTGCGCTCTCTCCTCTGATGTCACACAGTGCCTGCTTTACCAATTGCTTTATTTGGGGCTTCTGCTTGTTTTGGGGTTTTTTTAATGCCATCCAGACATCCCTTTCTGCTTTAAAAGTGTCCCCAGACTGCTGTTGCTCAGAAATAACTCCCATCGCTTCGTGCAATAATTGAATGGATTCTCTCAGTTCTGCAGCAGCAAAGATTGCAAAGCCCAGGATATTCCCTACCCCATCTTCATTCCGGTTTTCTCAGGGATTCTGAAATGCCTTTACCGATGATTCCCCTGCACGTTGCAACACTTGCCCAGAGGAATGAAAAAGTCATTTGTTTTCTGCACGGCATTAAAAGAGAATTCTCCGGCTAGGGAATGTCCTTGTCTGCAGCGCTGGACGCTCTCACATTCATTTTCTGCTCTCCTGCTCTCTGCTGCACAGAGATTCCGAATCGTGACTGAAGCACGGAGCCCTGTTTGGTTTTAATTTTTTTAAGGGTGTTTTTGAGCCCCTGCCCTGCCTCTCCCGCTCTCCCTGTTTGCCATTCCGGGAGTGTTTGGAGCATGTTAATGACACTGCTGTCGCCTCCCTCCTCGGCCTGTCAGAGATGAGCAGTGGCAGAACGTTTGCTCTGTCACGGTGAGGAGAGGCTTTGGCAACACAGGGACTTGGAGCGTTCCGTAGGCAGGGATCTCGGGGATTGTTAGGAGCTTGGAGTCCTCGTTTGACTCTGCAGTGTCTGGTTTTGGACACGGGGAGTGGGGGTGAAGTGCACAGCTGCAGCTAGCAGGAGTATCTTTGGAGTTGGGCAGTCGGAGAGGTGCAGGGAGGTGGTTTTTACTGGAGCTGCTGGGCTGAGTGGCATCGCCCCTCGGTGGGTGAGGAATTCCTTTGCTGAGCGGCATCGCCCCTCGATGGGTAGGGAATTCCTTTGCTGGGCATCGTCAGCCCTCAATGATGGGGAATTCCTCTGCTGGGCTGAGCAGCATCACCCCTCGATGGGTGAGGAATTCATCTGCTGGGCACCACTGCCCCTCGATGGGTAGGGAATTCCTTTGCTGGGCACCATCAGCCCTCAATGATGGGGAATTCCTCTGCTGGGCTGAGCAGCATCACCCCTCGATGGGTGAGGAATTCATCTGCTGAGCAGCATTGCCCTTCAGTGGATGGGGAATTCCTCTGCTGGGCACCACTGCCCCTCGATGGGTGAGGAATTCCTTTCCTAATACCATCACCCCTCAGTGGGTGAGGAATTCCTGTGCTGGGCTGAGCAGCTTTGTCCCTCAATGGGTGAGGAATTCCTCTGCTGGGCACCATCACCCCTCAGTGGGTGAGAAATTCCTTTTCTGGGCATCATCACCCCTCAGTGGGTAGAGAATTCCTCTGCTGGGCTGGGCAGCTTTGCCCCTCAATGGGTGAGGAATTCCTCTGCTGGGCACCATTGCCCCTCAATGGGTAGGAAATTCCTTTGCTGGGCACCATCAGCTCTCAATGATGGGGAATTCCTCTGCTGGGCTGAGCAGCATCACCCTTCAATGGATGGGGAATTCCTCTGCAGAGCACCACTGCCCCTTGATGGGTGAGGAATTCCTTTCTAACACCATCACCCCTCAGTGGGTGAGGAATTCCTCTGCTGGGCATCATCACCCCTCAGTGATGGGGAATTCCTTTGCTGGGCACCATCAGCCCTCAATGGGTAGGGAATTCCTCTGCTGAGCTGAGCAGCATCACCCCTCAATGGATGGGTGAAGAATTCCTCTGCTGAGCACCATCACCCCTCAGTGGATGGGGAATTCCTTTTCTAACACCATCACCCCTCAGTGGATGAGGAACTCCTTTGCTGGGCTGAGCAGCATCACCCCTCAGTGATGAGGAATTCCTTTGCTGGGCATAACTGCCCCTCTGTGATGGGGAATTCCTCTGCTGGGCACCCTCACCCCTCAGTGGGTGAGGAATTCAATTTCTGGGCACTGTCACCCCTCTATGATGGGGAATTCCTCTGCTGGGCACCCTCACCCCTCAGTGGGTGAGGAATTCCATTTCTGGGCACTGTCACCCCTCTATGATAAGGAATTCCTTTGCTCTCCCAGCACAGTTTGTGTTCTCTGGATTCGGCAGAGCTGGGAATGGGTTTGACCCCAGGGTCAGGATGAGCTCCAGCCCCTCCAACCTCTCTGCTCACTTTGAGCCACTGCCCTCAGGCCACCCTGAGCCCAGAGCCCACAGCCTTTGCCCCTGGCAGTGCCACCACCCCCAGGGACCTCCCTGCCACTCTCCATCCCCAATAATTTCCCTCCCTCAACATAAATAATCATTTCCCTCTGGCTCTGCCCTGCTCCAGCCCAACTCCTGGTTTTCCCAGGGGCAGGGATTGTTCCTTTCCTTCAGGTGCAGCTGATGGTGACAGAAATCCTCATCCCAACTCCAGTCCTGTGGATGAACCACATCTCAGCACCCTTTGGAAAACCAGGGGGCTGAGCTTTCCTTCCAGAAGTGACACAACTAGGAGAAAGAATTCTGCTTGTGGATTCATGTTCCTGCCAGGATTCCTCTGCTGGGAGAGAGAGGAGGCAATAAAACCTTGGGATTGCCCAGGATTTGAATCCTGCTGGGATCTCCAGTACAAACAGGAGCTCCATCCCCATGTCCGAGGAGCCAGGAACTCCAGCGGCTTCTGGGAATTTCTCTCCCTGTTTCCTCGGCAGAAATGAAGAATTCCTTGCATTGTGCTCAGTTCACCCTCATGATGCTTTCCTTGCCTCTCCTCCCTGAGTTTCAGAGGTTTCTGCTCAGCTCAGGTGAAACAACAGCAACAGGAGCAACTCTTTCATTTTTCCTCCCCTCATTCCCTCCTTTTCCAATTTCCTGTAAAGAACAGCCCCTTGAGATGGCTGAAAAATAAAACAAATTATCTGCTCTCTTTGCATTGAATTTCAAATGGTGGCAAAGCAGGACTTTGTCCTCTCAGAGTTTGTTGGGGGTGCAAGGGGCTGGTGTTATCTGTATATTAAATATTGCTTTATTAAATTGAATTCGTTCCAATTACAAAGCATTTTTGTAATCCAAATGGGCTGAGATTCATCCAACATCCAAAACCATTTGGATCTAGGAGAAGTAGATAACAGAGAAGGAAAAATTCCCATTTTTTTAATCCCTTTCTCCTCCAGCTGCTGCGGGTTTAATCACCAGCCTTGTTTACACCTCCTCGTGTTTTGGGACAAAATATTGTGCGATTTGAGTCATCTCTCCCCTGCCTTAGGAAACACAGTTTTGTTCTGATTCACGGGATCAATGCACAACTTGAAACAGTATTTAAAAACCTTCGGAGAAGCCATCAATTCCTGGAGAGCTCCTTTGCAGCCCATCAATTCCGGGCAGATCTAATGAAAAGCAAGGTTTTAATGCAAGACAGAGACTTATTCCGCTCGTTCTGCGGCGCCTTCATCTGTCACCGTGGCAGCACCGTTATCAGATGTCCCTATTAAATCCTGGATTTATTTACTGGGAGCAATGAAGGCAGCAGGTTGGCATCTTTTGGATCGCCGCACGGAAGAGCGACTCCACCTTTTTTCCTTGATTGTCATAATTCTCTTTTTTTGGCAGACATTTGGCCCCATTCCCCAAACGCTGCTCTGGCCCCAGATGTGAGGATGCTCCAGGTTTTGGGATAGCATGGAAGGTCCAGCTCCATGGAATTTTGGGGCTGAAATGGCAGCAAATGGGGATTCAGCAAGCTGGGAGTGTTGGAGGTCAGGAGAACACTTGGATTCTCGGCACCTTCTCTGCTCTTTCTTCACAGTTCCCTTGGGCTGGAGGCACCTTGGGTTTAGAGGTCAAATAAAACAATCTCCACCCTTCAGCTCTGCCATGATGGAGGAGCACAAATTCCTGGGGGAAAACAGATTTAAATTCTGGAAATTCTGCATATTTGGGCAGCCAAAGATATGGAGACGATCCCAAAGGGATTCTTTTGGATGTGGATAAGGAGCCATTCAAGGGACTGCACTGTTTGAGGGACTCATCTTCTGTCCCTAAGCTTTTTTTGGACCTCCAGGCCTTCCACCTCTTCCTTTATTGCCATAATTCTCTTTTTTTGGCAGACATTTGGCCCCATTCCCCAACTGCTGCTCTGGCCCCAGATGTGGGGATGCTCCAGGTTTTGGGATAGCATGGAAGGTCCAGCTCCATGGAATTTTGGGGCTGAAATGGCTGAAATTCAGCAAGCTGGGAGTGTTGGAGGTCATCCTGGGATTCTTGGCGCCTTCTCTGTTCTTTCTTCATGGTTCCCTTGGGCTGGAGGCACCTTGGGTTTAGAGGTCAAATAAAACAATCTCCACCCTGCAGCTCTGCCATGATGGGGAAACACAAATTCCTGGGGGAAAACAGAGATTTAAGCATTTCAATAAAAGCTTAAATTTTGGAAATTCTGTGTATTTGGGCTCCCAAAAATATGGAGAGGATCCCAAAGGGATTCTTTTGGATGTGGATAAGGAGCCATTCAAGGGACTGCACTGTTTGAGGGACTCATCTTCTGTCCCTAAGCTTTTTTTGGACCTCCAGGCCTTCCACCTTCTCCTTTATTGCCATAATTACCTTTTTTCGGACTTCCAGGCCTTCCATCCCTATCGATTTCCATAGCAAACGACCCCAAGAGCCCTCAGAGCAATTATTAATGGCTTTCCAATTAGAATATCTCATTTGTTTATTTGATCAACCCTCCACGGCGGAAAATCGAAGTTTCCCGAGCGTCTCACTCCGAGTTTTTCATCAGTGGGTTTTTCGTCAGGAGCCAGAAAAGCCATAAAAAAAACAGATCAAGCCATTTAAAAGAAATATTTTGCCCGAGGAGCAATAACAAGGCTTTAGAAGGCTTTTTTCCTTCTTTCTGGGAGTTTCCTTTAGGGAAACCTTTTCATTTCCTGATTGAAAGATCAAATCTGCCCGTGGAGGGAGCAGTGGGGTGTGGATGATTTTTTTTCTCCTGATCTCTAGAAAAACACACTCAGTTAAAGAGTCCGTGGAGAGGTTCTGCTTTAAAGGAAAAGGTATTTTGTGTGATTGGAGAGAAGGATTAGGAATTTATCTGTAGGGGAGGCAAGGAAAGCTTCAAATCTGGTTCACTGTCAGGGTGAAGTTCCAGGGATTTAAAACTTGGAATACACTAGGCAAGAAGGACCCAAAAAATCACAAAATTCCCTCTTTTTGGTGCACTCAGCCTGGCCTGTAGATGGTTGAAAAGCTGGTGGATGTTTTGCATCCCCAAATTAGGAATTAATAGCTGTATTTTGGTTCGGTTTGTATTAAATTGATCATTTTATGGAGTATTATGTAATCTCGTAGATTCCTAAATTGCTTATTACCGTGATGTGCAATTTCTTAGGTTAATGTGCTTCTCATCACATCTAACACAATGGTGTTTGTTTAATTCCTGGAGTTATTAATTATCAGTTGGCTTTTTAGGAACTGCAAATAGACCTTTAATAGGGCCTGGAGAAGGGACTGGTGGCTGCAGCACCTGTCCAGTGTCTCTTTTCTGTTTTTTCTCTACATTTCTGTACCAAAACTTCTCTTCCTTCACTCCATGCCGATTTGGGGATCCCATTTCCACAGAAATACAAGAATTGGAGGAGGTTAATGATCCTTCTGTAGAATTTAAGCTCCAAATTTCCACTGACACCAACTTTTAATAAT
This sequence comes from Lichenostomus cassidix, assembly GCF_008360975.1. NCBI lineage: Eukaryota > Metazoa > Chordata > Aves > Passeriformes > Meliphagidae > Lichenostomus > Lichenostomus cassidix. The sequence continues at coordinate 3,196,852 of NC_139502.1, read as the reverse complement.
AGGACACGGTCTGAGAGCTGCCAGCCACAACCTTTTATCTCCAGAGTCGATTTTTATATGGAAAAAGTTTCCATTCCATGCATTGAAGAAGCCATTCTGTGCCCAACCCCATCATCCTGCAAAATATTCCAGGCTTGGTTCCAAAGGTCTCGATTTAATCCTCAGGCTGGCAGGATCTAAGTCTGAGTGAGTGGAGCTCAGGGTGGGAAAAGGAATCGCAGAATCTTGGGATGATTTGGGTTGGGAGGGACTTCAAAATAATTTAATTTATTTAATTAACCTCCCACTATCCCAGGGTGCTCCAAACCCCATCCAACCTGGGTTGGACACTTCCAGGGATGGAGATCTCTGGAGAACAATGGATATGGGATGTTCCTGAGGTCAATTTGTAGGATTATTGAAGTGAACACGAGTGTCAGACAGAGAGGTGAATCCAAGGAGAAGTTGGGTTGATTTAAGACAAGCTTAACTTTGTGCAGCACTTGGACTTCAGGATTTACATTCCAGTTTGTTTGTGTGTGTTTGAGTGGTCAGGAGATCAGGAATTGCCCCATCCCTGTGGAGGAGAGCAGGAATTGCCCCATCCCTGTGGAACAGAGCAGGAATTGCCTCATCCCTGTGGAGGAGAGCAGGAATTGCCCCATTGAGAGCAGGAATTGCCCCATCCCTGTGGAGAACAGCAGAAATTGCCCCATCCCTGTGGAGAACAGCAGAAATTGCCCCATCCCTCTGGAACAGAGCAGGAATTGCCCCATCCCTGTGAAATAGGTCAGAAACTGCCCCATCCCTGTGGAGCAGAGCAGGAATTGCCCCATCAAGAGCAGGAATTACCCCATCCCTGTGGAGCACCAACCCTTAGTGGAAGTTCAGCAGCTTGTCTTGGAATTCCTGGAGAAAACCAGCTGAGAGTTGGTGTTTCTTGTGGAACTCCTGGTTTCAGTGCCTCGTGGGACTTTTCCTCCCTCCATCCCAGCTGCAGAGCCACGGGTGTGATTTGAGAGGAAACAAGAGAGAGGAGGCAAAGCTGTGGATTGCATCTGCAGTGGGGAGGAGACTGGAGGTGGAATTTCAGGAGATTGATTGTGGGAATGGCACCTCCTGTCTCAGCTGTCCAAAATCTCCTGCCCCATGGAGGAACCAACCCCTGGTGGAGCTCCCAGTGGGATCTGCAGCCCTCAGAAAACCTGGGCTAATTAAAAAGCTTGAAGTCTTTCACCTAGAGCTGCAGCTGACAGATTTCCTGAGCTGCTCAGATGTCACCTGAAACAGCTCGGTGACAGCAGAGCTCATAAACCCTCAGCAGAGCTGAGCACTCCGACACCGAATTGTTTTAATAAACGAGATTTTGGTGGTTTTCTTTTAATCAATACGAGCATTACCTGAGGAAACACGGGTTGCAGAACAAAAGGCCCGTTCCAAAAAGCAGCCAGGCACTTTTGTGTCTGTTCCAAGTGGAAGCAGAACACGCAGAGCTGCTCATATTTCAGCACAAACCTCAGAGCCTGCGTTTGTCCCTCGGAATGGCTTTAATGGGAATGTTTGATGGGGCATTTTCCTGAATAGGGATATTTCTCTGCGCTGACTCCAAAGGGATGTTCCAGGCCTGCTGCCTGTGATTTTTCAGCGGCGTGAAATGCGCTGGAATTGTTTATCCCAGCTCTGTCTGCCTAATGTGCCCAATCAATCTGTCTCCGAGGTGAAGCCGCGCGCTCCGCTAATCGCCGCGCTACCGCAGAACATCTTGCTTATTTTTACTCTAAATTATGATCAGCTTGGAAATGAACTCCGAATTTGATTTATCAACAGCTCCGATGCTAATTCGCCAATGAAGTCATGGCGCTCTGAGACTAAATATTAGGGCTAATGAGAAAACATCGCTGCCACGTTTTGTTACTCCGAGTTTCCGCGGCGTAAGGACAGCTCCTGAAGTCGCGTGTAATTAATTTGTGTAATCATTAACTGGGCAAGCATCTCCGCAGGAATCAGCCTACCTGGATTAGAGGTTACCAGCAAACCAGATGAGGTTCAACTCCCAGGGAGTTGAATTCATGCTGCGTTTTTATGGTTTAAAAAGGGAAATGTGTCCCTGCCAGGCAGGGCTGGCTGTCCCATGGCAGCAGGAGGGAATGGAGCAGGCGTTGAGTTTTCAAACCTCCTCTTTGAAAACAGAGTTTTCAAACCAGAATTGAAGTGTTTGAGCTGCAGTGTCTAAACAGTGACTGGATAAAGCCCAAGCGTCCTGACTGAGGCAGCTGTGACAATCTGAGCCTCAAAAATGCATCATTTCCCCTGCCAGGATCCGGGTTTAGGCTCTTGCTGGAGCAGCCACTTGTCTGAGGATGCTGTGACAGTGAGAGCCTCTGCACCATTCTCCTTTCAGGGAAAAAATAAACTCCACTCCATCCCAACTTCCCCCCAGAAACTGCTGGGCTTGCCAGTCCTTCCATAGATCACCTCCCTGTCTCCTGCTGGGAATTCTGGCAGTGAGTCACACAGACATCCACGGCCATTCCTGTGTCTCCACAAAGACTTTCCTGCTCTGCAGGAGAATGGATGGTGAGGGATTCTTCTTCCAAACGGAGCATAAAGAACAAACTCCTCATATTTCCAGCACGGAATAGAACTGTTCCCGAAATCTGTGCGGCCGGGTTTTGATTTAAGGGTTTAGCAGGGAATTGTTTCAGCCCGGGGTGGGTGATTTGGTCTGGTTGAAGTGATTCTGGGTGAGGCAGAGAGTTCATCTCTGCCTGATCCCCAAGGAGTTCGCACTGCAGTGAGGCTGCAATAAAGGAAAATACTGGAGCAGGAGCTGCAGTTGGTCAAAGAGCTCTGTATTCCCTCCTGGAATCGCTTGGTAGGGAGGTGTCACATCCTGGAGATCATGTTGGGCTGCTTTCCAGCTTGTCTGAGGTGTGCTGTTGGGAGGCAGAGCAAGGAATTAAGAACGTGTGAGAGTGTTGAACACGGGAGAGGTGAGAGAGAGAGAAAAGCACTCCAGAAATGAGGTCACTCGGTGCTCACTCAGACCCCAGGCCAAATCCTTTAAATTTCCAGTGGAATAGGGTGAGGTTACATCTCTACTGCTGTGCTTTCCTAATTCCAGAATAAAGATTTTCAATGACATTTGGGTAAAAAATAAGCATTAATGGCTGCACCTACAAAAAGCAGAATTCCAGGCTGAATTCTAACCCCTGACATTTTTTAACAGAACTTTCACGCATGATAATCACAGATAATTAACTCCCAGATATTTCAGACAGAAGTAAAACTGCTGATAAAACTCAGTGCAGGGTCAAAGATACATAAAAGACAAATAATACAAATTGCAGTGTGACTATCTGTATTTCTATGGTTGGATGCCTGAGGGTTGAATTGAAAATCAGTGGTGGCTGTCAGAGGGAAAGTGGGGATGTTGGGAAACACCTTTTTCATGTGGGTCAGAACCTCCCTGAATTTTGGGAAACACTTTTTGCACTCAGGCCACAATCTCCCTGAATTTTAGGAAGAACCTTTTTTCACGCAGGCCAGAATCTCCTTGAATTTTTGGTAATAGTCTTTTCTCATTCAGGCCACAATCTCCCTGAATTTTGGGAAAATCCTTTTTTCACACAGGCCAGAATCTCCTTCAATTTTTGGTAATAACCATTTCCATTTCAGCCAGAACCTCTCTGAATTTTGCATCACACCTTTTTAATGCAGGCCAGAATCTCCTTGAATTTTGGGAAACACCTTTTTCATTCCAGCCAGAACCTCCCTGAATTTTGGGAAAAACCTTTTCCACACAGGCCACAATCTCCCTGAACTTTGCAACACACCATTTTCTTGCCACAATCTCCCTGAATTTTGGGTCACACCTTTTACATGCAGGTCACAGTATCCCTGAATTTTGGGTCACAGCTTTTTAATTAAGGCCAGAACCTTCCTGAATTTTGGGAAAAACCTTTTCCATGCAGGCCAAAATCCCCCTGAACTTTGCATCACACCTTTTTCATGCCACAGTCTCCCTGAATTTTGGGTTACACCCTTTTTCATGCAGGCCAGAATCTCCCTGAATTTTGAGAAAAATCTTTTTCACACAGGCTAGAATCTCCTTGAATTTTTGGTAACACCTTTTCTCATTCAGGTCACAATCTCCCTGAATTTCAGGTCACACATTTTTCATGCAAGCCACAGTTTTTTCCCTGAATTTTGGGTCACACCTTTTTCATGCAAGCCAGAACCTCTCTGAATTTGGGGTCACAGATTTCTCCTTCAGGCCACAATCTCCCTGAACTTTGGGTCACATCATTTTCATGACACAATCTCCCTGAATTTCGGGTTACACCTCTTTCATGCAGACCAGAACCTCCCTGAATTTTGGGTCACACCTTTGTCATGCAGGTCACAATCTCCCTGAATTTCGGGTCACATCTCTCATGCAGGCCAAAATCTCCCTGAATTTTAGGTAACTCCAGCAACTCCAGCTGGTTTTGAGGGAAACACTTGTGCTTCAGCAAAGCTGCTCAGCTGGGAACCTCTCCAGTGTCACTTGGACTGCGACAGGCAGGATTTGCATTCCTTAAATTTCCACTGCTGAATCTTTTGTCTTCCTCCTGTAGCTGGGGATTTACGTGGATGGTTCTTGTAACAGGAGCTCTGGTTGAAGTGTGGCTGCTTGGATGCAGCGTTTATTAGATTTAGAGTGGGGATGTGGGGGGTGTGGGCTTGAGAAGTCAATGCTGGGAAACAAATCCAGGCCTGGAGCCCAAATCCCCCCTGAACACTCACAGCTCTCACAGGGTAACAACTCCAGGCTTTGGTTAATTAAGTGTTTGGATTTTGGATGGAATAATAAAATAATCATGGAATGTTTGGGTTGGAAGGGGATAAATCCCCTCCAGTGCCACTCCTGCCCTGGCAGGGACATCTCCCACTGTCCCAAGTGGCTCCAAGCTGGCCTTGGACATTCCAGGGATCATGTGGCAGCCACAGGGAATTCCCTGGGAATTCCATCCCAGCCCTTCCCAACTCTCTCAGGGGAGAAAAGACAATATGGAAGAGAATTCTACCTGGTGCCACACAAGGGCTAAACCCAAAGTGTCCATCGTGTGTCAGTGACTTTGGAGTTCATTCCAATGTTGATTTCTGTGTTCAGAAATCTGTGTTCAGTTGGTTCAATTGTGGCAAAACCTTGTAGTACTTCAACTCAGTGTTGGGCAGTGCTATTTTTAAAAATTCAAATGGGAATTCAAAGAGCAAAAATTAAAAAATTTCCAAAAACAAAGAGAAGCATTTTGGCATTTCAAGAGCTGCCCAGAGAAGCTGTGGCTGCTCCTGGATCTCTGGAAGTGTCCAAGGTCAGGTTGGAGCACCCTGGGACAGCAGGAGATGTCCCTGTCATGGCAGGGCTGGCACTGGATGGGATTTAAAAGCTCTTTCATCCCAAACCATTCCATGATTCCATGTTAAATCCATCCAGGGATGGGGACTCCACCAACAGCCCATTCAGTGCTTGAGGACACCATCCCAGGGCTGTATTTATTTGTCTGGATTTATGTATTTATTTGCCTGGATTTTATGTATTTATTTGCCTGGATTTTTTTTCTGATGGTTTTTTGGGGTTGTTTGGCTGGGGAGATTGGGGCTTTTTTTGTTTGTTTGTTTTGGGGTGTTTTTTCTTTTGGGGGGTTTTGGTGGGTGTTGGTTTTGGTTTGGTTTGGTTTGGTTTGGTTTGGTTGGTTTGGTTTGGTTGGTTAGGTTTGGTTTGGTTTGGTTTGGTTTGTGGGTTTGGTTTGGTTTGGTTTGGTTTGGTTTGGTTTGGTTTGGTTTGGTTTTTTCAGGTTTGGTTTGTTTGGTTTGGTTTGGTTTTGCATGGTCTGTTTGGCTTGATTGGTTTGGTTTGGTTTGATTGGGTTTGTTTGGTTGGTTTGGTTGGTTTGGTTTGGTTTGTTTGGTTTGGTTTGGTTGGTTTGGTTTGGTTTGGTTAGGTTAGGTTACATTTGGTTTGGTTGGTTTGGTTTGGTTTGGTTTTTCCAGGTTTGGTTGGTTTGGTTTGGTTTGGTTTGGTTTGGTTTGGTTTGGTTTTTCCAGGTTTGGTTTGTTTGGTTTGTTTTTTCCAGGTTTGGTTTGGTTTTGCTTGGTTTGGTTTGGTTTGGTTTTTTCAGGTTTGGTTCGTTTGGTTTGGTTTGGTTTGGTTTGGTTTGGTTTGGCTTGGTTTGGTTTGGTTTGGTTTGGTTTGGTTTGGTTTGGCTTGGTTTGGTTTGGTTTGGTTTGGTTTGGTTTGGTTTGGTTTGGTTTGGTTTGGTTTGGTTTGGTTTGGCTTGGTTTGGTTTGGCTTGGTTTGGTTTGGCTTGGTTTGGTTTGGTTTTTGTTGTTTGGGGGATTTTTGGCTGTTGGAGGCCAGAGCAGCTGCAAAGGCCCAGCTCAGGTCACAGCTGGGCTGTTTTACTCGCTGCACAAACAACCCTCACCTCAAAGAGCTCCAAGGACGAGCAGGGGCAGGACTGCAGCTTCTCATTTTCCAGCTCATAAAATGACTTGTGCAAGGTCACAGCTGAGTGTCTCAGGTATCAGCTCCATAGCAGCAGGGAAAAAAAAAGAAAAAAATAAATTACCTCAGAACATGGAACAAAAACACTTCCAAAATTAATTCTCTGCAACTTAGATGATTTTGAATATATTTTGTTGATCTGTGAATATGTAAAAATAGAATAGTAACAGCTTTGTTTAGAGGGAACAGCGTCATCAGTGTTTTCAATTCTTTTACTGGATAAATACAATTTTCCCCTCATTTTTGCAAAAGATTCCACTGTGTCCTGGACAAGCTTTTTGGGGCTCAGGTGTCACCTAGGGTCACCTTGGTGTAAATAAAAACTGAGCCCTGGTGCCTTCCTGGGAATGCAAAGTTATTTTCCAGGGAAGGACAGGACAGTCCTGGAGTCCTCCCTTTGACCAGGGAGGCTTGAATTGGTTTTAGGTTGTTTTTGTAGTTATTTTTGTGGGTTTTGTGGTTATTTTTGTGGTTGTTTTAGTGGTTGTTTTCTTAACAGCCAGAGGGATCCAAAGGACTGCCAGGGGTGGAAGGGACAGGTGGCATTTCTGCTTCATTCTTTACCAGAGAATAAATCTCCTCACAATCATTTATCACAATTATTTTTTAATTTCTCTTAGTGAAATCCAGGTCCCAAAAGAGGCAGAGGAAGAGCAGGCCTGAGAACCCACTCTAGGCCTCAATATCCTAAAAATTCTCTACAAATTACCCTGATACACCTCTTTTATTCTATTTTTCACACTGATAAAGAATGAAGCCTTAAATCTGAGGCCAAACTCCAGCCCTGCCAGGAGCTGGCATAGAAATTGCTCTGTCTGAGGGGAGATCCAGGTTCTTGCGGCTCCACAGTTGTCCCATCAAATTCCCTCCAGCATCCCTGCCACTCATCTGCCACCTAAAATCATCTTTCCAGCTGAATTCCAGCTCTTGGAAGGGTTTTGGGATCTCTCCAGCATTCTGCAGGGGATCCACACCAAGAGGAACCCTGACCCTGCGAAACCTCACAATTAAGCCTTAATTCCTTCGCTTTTTCCACACTTTTTGGGGATGAAGTGCAACGTGCAAGGAAAATTTGGGAGGAATTAGCTGCGTGGTCTTCGCTTAAAGTTCAGGCTGGAAAAAATCAAAAGGCATTTGTTCCAAGATTGGATTATGTGTAGGATATCTCCAGCTATAATGAGCTCAGGTTTGCTGGCAGCGTTAGAAACAACTCGCGCCTCTCTCTCTCTCTCCTGCCGTGTGTGTTTTTCTCCCTCAGAGCATATTTCTTTCGACTTGATCAGCTCATCTCTCGCAGATGATAAAATTATCTGCAAAGATTTGTATCTGATGTTGTGCCATAAATCATATTTAGTCGTAGGATTAACATTTGCGAGCGTGGAATATTTATGGAAGCGGGGGGGAAAAAAAGAGGGGAAAAGGCAGGTGGGGGGCTGGCGGTTTCTGGGGATTTACGTAAGGAAGAGTTGGGATTCAGGATGGATCTGGCAGGGTTTGGAAATCTGTTTGTACGAGGTGTGGATGTGCTGAGTTCTGGTGAGCAGCGGTGGAGCTGCTTTGTTTATCTCGGGGAGGTTGGGAGATAAAGATCGCGGGGAATCGTGACCTTGGGTGAGCAGCTTTGTCCTGGAAGGGATAAACAGATGTTCCAGCTGTGCTGGCACCGAGCAATAACCCTGTTTTCCACCACCCCTGCTGCCAGCTGGGGCTGCCTTTGACATTCCAGGCTGGTCTGGGCCTCTGGAAATGGTCAGGATAAAAGGGGAAAGTTTTTGGAAGCTGCTGGTTTAACAAATCCCTTGGTTTGTTGTTCAGGGCTGGGTTGTCCAAAATGGTTGGAATTGAGCCCAGTTGGAAAATCTGGGGAAAACTGGGGAGGAGGAGGGAGGGAGGGAGGGAAGGAGGGAAGGAGGGAAGGAGGGAAGGAGGGAAGGAGGGATGGAGGGAAGGAGGGATGGACAGCAGCTCCCTGTGCTTCAGCTCCAGCACTGCCAGGTGGGAGATCTATCCAGGAGTGAAGAACCACAGCAAGGATCATGGAATCCTGGAGTGGTTTGGGTTGGGAGAGACCTTAAAATCATCCCATTCCACCCCTCCCATGGCAGGGACAATTCCCACTATACCAGGGTGCTCCAACCTGACCTTGGATACTTCCAGGGATCCAGAGGCAGCCACAGCTTCTCTGGGAATTCCATCCCAGCCCCTCCCCACCCTCATTCCATCCCAATATCCCATCCAACCCTGCCCTCTGGCAGTGTCAAACCACTGCCCATAAAAAAGTCCCTCTCCCTCCTTTTTTCCAACACCTTGAGGTCCTGGAAGAGACTCTAAGATCTCCCTGGAGCATCTCCTCCTCCAGGCTGAACACCCACAGCTCTCCCAGCCTGGCAGAGCTGCTCCAGAGGGACCTGAAGTGCTGCAGGGAGCTGGGAACCCTCAGGGGTTCCTCCGGGGGGTGTGGAGGCTGCTTTGGGATTTCTGGCAGTGCCACACGAGGCTCAGATCTTTATTCCATTCCTCCCGCAGGTCCCTCACCACATGAAGACTTTACCCTACTACAGCTACGACCAGCCCGTCATCGGCTACTGCCAGGCCCACAAGCCCCTCCACGTCAACAAGGGCTACGAGACGATGTCCCGAGAGCCGGCAGAACCCTCCGGCCTGGACCTGGGCCGGGACCACAGCTTCATCGCCACCATCGCGCGCTCCGCCGCCCCCGCCATCTACATCGAGAGAATACCCAACTAGCGCGGGGTCACCTCCGCGGGGACAGCTCTGGGAGGGACATTTTGGCCAGGGAGAGGCGCTGGAAACGCCACTGTTCCGGCGGGAAACGCCACTGTTCCGGCTGGAAACACTAACGTTCTGGCGGGAAACACTACCGTTCCGGCGGGAAACGCCACCGTTCCTGCAAGAAACGCCACCGTTCGGGCGGGAAACACCACCATTCCAGCTGGAAACGCTACCGTTTCGGCTGGAAACGCTACCATTCTGGCAGGAAACGCCACCGTTCTGGCGGGAAACGCCACCGTTCCGGCTGGAAACGCTACTGTTCCAGCGGGAAACGCTCCAAGGGCGCGGGGATGGCGCGCGGAGAACTTCAGGATTTTTCTTTGCTTTAAACTTTCCGAGCGATTCCTCAGTGTAAATATTAAAGAGGGAGATTGTGGAGTTCTTATTAAAAAGAACGACGGCGACGGCGGCGACAAAATAGATTTCACTCTAGCTACATAAAGGGATGGATTAAGAGTTTTGTTTGTATATTTGATTTTTCTACATTGCACGGTTCCAGGGAAGGAGAACCACAGGTAAAAATAAACGGGGTGGGGAGGGCGAGGCTCTGGGGGGGGTCAGCCATGTTCCCTTATTAAGTGTTAATTACAAAGATCTGTTGACTATTTTTGTTCTTTTTTCAGCCGACAAAAGATAGCTCTATATTTTCCTTTTCCTTTCAGGGGTCGGTTTTTTTGATTGGGGTTTTTTTGGGGGGGTAGAGGGTTGTTTTTTAAAGTGGTCGAACATTAATATTTCAACTTTCAGACATGGGCATTAAAGCTTATGTTGAACCAAAAGGACTTTGGCAATTGATGCAGCAGAAACAAAAAAAACTCGGGTGCATGTACATTTAGACACAGGCTGTACACTACGGAGGGGGCTTTTGATTTTTTATCTTCATTGTGCTTCATTGTTGACACTCTTAATTCCTTCTCGGGTTCTAAAAAAAAAACAAAAAAAAATGGGGGAAATACTGCAACGGAGTCACGACTCAGATTTCCAGTCCAGTGGTGCTTGTTAAGTAAAATTCACGGACGTTTGGGAAGCTAAAATGGAAGTGAAGTGCTTGAAACGGATCAGAAAGAAAATCTTTTAAAGAGCATTTAGTGCAACTCACTGGCTGACACAATTTCTAAACCACAGCAGAATGTGTAAAGTTGTTTTTCGGTTTGGGTTTTGGTTTTGGTTTGGTTTTTTTTTGTTTTTTTTTTTTTTAATTAATTATTATGATCAGTTAGTTTTTGTGTAGTTTTTATCAATAAAACGACAACAAACAAACAAACAACAACAAAAAAAAAAAGTGGTGGAAAAAAAAATAAACATATTATTTTGTGGTTGGGACACCACAGCCAAGCTAGTGTTTGAATGATTTCTCTGGGTGTGTGACATGGGGACTCCGTGGAGAGAGGGGACAATGCTGGGTCCTGTTTTTCCCCTCTTGGAGGGAAATCAGGGAATTGTTCTGAATTTTAAACACCTGAGTCTGGAGAAGCTCAATTTATTTGGTTTTTCTGAAAAAAGGAGGTGGGTTTGGGGCCTGGGGGAGGGGAAGGGAGGGAAAATTTTTTTTTTTTTTTTTTTTTAACTAGAAGTTGGTTTTTTATCAGAAGGGAAATTTTTCATCTGCAAACCTGAGCTGGAGCTAAACCAACTCAGATTAAAACACAAGGGATGAGTTTTTATCTGGAGGGGGAATAACACAACAATAAAGTTTGGGACAGAATGAATTTGGTGATTATTCCAAGTATTTCTTTTGGAGTGTATTATGAGAAATCCACTTGCCCATGAGGCTTCACGAATTCCTGCAAGCGCCGAGCGCTGAATCATAGATACAATATTTTATCTATGTCTCGGTGACATTTTATCATTGTCCTCTGTGTTCCCCACCTGAAAAAACTGATTTATTTTCCCCTGGAAGGATGTGGATGGATGTGCTGGGCTTAGGCAGGGAAATGTGGACACAAAGTCAACATCATGCATGGAAGTAATGCATTCAGAATCAAATGTTGGGCAGGAAATGAGAAGAAAATGGAGTGAAAATCCAGGTGAGGAGTTTCCAGCAGTTCCATCAGATCTCCCGAGATCTGTCAGTCTTGGCAGAGCCACAGATGGAGGGAAAAAGCTTCTCCAAACATGAGTTTCCTTCAAATGGAGTTTAAAATGTTGACCCACAGAGTTGGAAATGGAAGTGTTTCTGTTCATTCCTGGTGGCTCCAGGTCAGCAGGAGGACTTGGGTTTGTTTATCCAATAAATCTCCAAAGGGGAACAGCATTCCCATGCTGCTGAAAGGGGGAAATGGAATTATTTTTATTGTAAAAGGTCATTAAAATCAGTTGTATAATCCTGGTGTCATTTTTAATAGAGAAATTCTGTCTGCCAGGACCAGGGAAGGAGATACCACCCAGAAATATTTATAATCTTGGTGTATTTTTTATTCCTTTTCCTGTTGGCAATGTGGATATTGGAGAACGACTGTTTGTTTTTTAATTCCATTTATAATCATCTCAAACACAACTTCCCCTCGTGCTCTGGGAAAAACTCCTGAAAGAGAAGGTAAAATTAAACAAACTCCCCTTTTTTTTCATCTCCTTGTTTCAAAATAACTTAATTTTAGCATTGATTTGGAGGATGTTTGGAACTGACATTAGAGCACAGATTTTCTTGGCAATTAGTGGGAATTGTAGGAACAAAATAAACTCCTGTGGGCACAATCTCTGGGTGAGCTAATGTTTTTCTGCCTGAAATGTTGCTGAGTTTCTTCTATTTATATCCTGATGCCAGTTTGGGTAAGGACCCCATAACTCCTCTTTGTATCCTTAAAAATGAAGGAGAAAATGATCCAAAAATGAGTTTAAGGCATGAAGATAAACCTTCCTCAAGTGCTGAAGGTCCTGAGGAGCCAAAAATTTGTGTCCTGGATTGCTTTGGATCAAAACCTGATCAGAGCAAGAGGGATCCTGATTGAACAAAAATTGAAATTTTAACTCTCCTGCCCACAATTAAAGCCAAGAAAGTGATATAAAATTAGGTTTTCAGCCATAATGCCAAAAGCTGAGATGAATGTGAACCTTTTGGTATGAATTTTACCTTTGTTGTTTTGTTTTTAAAGTCTCAGTTCCTGGATTCATGTGATTCTGTTGCACCTTCAGCTTCCAACCATATCCCAACTCTCCTCAGGGAAAGTCCTTCCACTCCTCTCCACACAGCTCTGCTCAGGGAAGTTCTGCTCTGCAAGGAGAAACTCAACAGATCTCCAGGTAAGACCACAAAAAATCCAAATTTGATGGTGTTCCCAGGGATTCCTCTCCCAGCAAACAACAAATTGGGCGTTAATGAAGGAACCTCGTTATGGAATGGTGGCTTTGGTGGCACCTTGGTGGTCACAGAGTTCCTGAGCTCCAAACAAAGCTGGCAATTTCATGCTCTGCAAGGAGAAACTCAACAGATCTCCAGGTAAGACCCCAAAAAATTCAATTTTGATGGTGTTCCCAGGGATTCTTCTCCCAGTAAATGGGGTGTTAATGAAGGGACTTTGCTATGGAATGGTGGCTTTCGTGGCATCTTGGTGGTCCTGGAGCTGCTGGAGGAACTGCTGAGCTCCAAACCAAAGCTGTGAATTTCATGCTCTGCAAGGAGAAACTCAACAGATCTCCAGGTAAGAGCCCAAAAAAATCCAATTTTCATGGTGTTCCCAGGGATTTCTCTCCCAGCAAACAACAAATTGGGTGTTAATGAAGGAACCTTGTTATGGAAGGGTGGCTTTGGTGGCATCTTGGTGGTCCTGGAGCTGCTGAGCTCCAAACAAAGCTGGCAATTTCATGCTCTGCAAGGAGAAACTCAACAGATCTCCAGGTAAGACCCCAAAAAATTCAATTTTGATGGTGTTCCCAGGGATTCTTCTCCCAGCAAATGGGGTGTTAATGAAGGGACCTCGTTATGGAATGGTGGCTTTGGTGGCATCTTGGTGGTCACAGAGCTCCTGGAGGAGCTGCTGAGCTCCAAACCAGAGCTGTGAACTTCATGCTCTGCAA
>NC_139502.1:3155207-3183016 GCF_008360975.1 Lichenostomus cassidix | reverse complement strand
CCAACCCCAACACCATGGATCAGCCCAGCAGAGCCAGAGCAGCAGCACCACACTCATGGTGAGTCCAGAAGAAGAGGAAATGCTCCTCACCAGGGGTATTTTGGTGCCACTCAGGGCTCCTGACAGATCCAGGCCCCTGGAAAATCCGACAGGGTGGGGAAGAGTCACAGCTTGGATTCGGTGACCTGGGAGGGCTTTCCCAACCTCAGGTACTCGGTGATGACAAGGACAGTATGAAAACTGTGACATTTTCCAAATTTCTCTCTTTCTTTGCTCAGAAATAAAACCTCAGTGGCCAAAACCCGCTCGGTGCGCGAGGGAAGCACCACAACCCCGCAGCCCGAGCTGGGCGGCTAAAAACCCAAACAAGGAGGGCAAAGCCAGGCAGGAAACGACGAGAGAGAGCAGGACAAGAGACAAATCTGTTCCCTGCGCTGCTCGGTGCCCCTGGGAGCAGTGACAGTGATTTATCAGGCCCTATTAAAGTGTCACGGTGTCCCTGTCACCGCCGCGGACCCCGAGCTCGCTGGGGGAAGGCGATGGGATCTGGCACTCTCTGTTCCTCTCAGAACAACCACGAGGCAGGAAGGGAACTTTCCGTGATGCTGCCGGTGAAATTTGGGAGGATTTTGTCGGGATTTGTTCGGAGCAGGGTTTGTGTAAGGAGTGGGCATGGAGGGGGTGGGATGAGGAACAGGGAGATGTTTGCGGTTCTGGAAGGGAAAAAACCAGCCAGCCCTGCTTGCTGTGACAGTCAGAGAGGAAATAACCAAATAATGGAGCTTCCCGGTGGTTTATTCCCAGAAAATGTCCTAATCCTGCCACCTGTGTAACCCTGGAGTGGGAAGGAGCACAGGTGAAGCACCAGGAGAGAGGGAAAAGAAAAAGGAACACTTGGGTTGCTTCTCTCAAATTCAGAGGGCAAGAACTGGACTTTTAAAGTCCCTTCTTTCAAGGAATGGTGGAAAACGGCAGCAGGGAATTCTGGTGTGGAATCAGAGCCTGGATCCCATTATCCCATCCCATCCCATCCCATATCCCATCCTATTATCCCATCCCATATCCCATCCCATCCCATCCCATCCCCACAGCTACACCATCATTCCAAGGCCAGGTTGGACAGAGCTTGGAACAACCTGGGAGGTGAAATGGGAAGAACTTCGAGGTTCCTTCCAATCCAAACCATTCTGGGATTCCTATTCCATAAAATAACAATTCCAAACAGATCATCCATGGAGTTCAGACCTCAGTTTTCCAGGGAAGCACACGAGTTGCTCACCTGAGGTCAAACATCCCAGCACGGTAGATTCCTCCCCAGGAATGGGAAGCTCTGACTCCAATCCTCAATTTTTGGGGAGTTTTCTGCAGAATTTTGTTACAAATCACGGAATTCCCGAATGGCTTGGGTTGGAAAGGACCTTAAAATAATCCATTCCAACCTTCCACCATCCCAGAGCCTCGGAAATTCCAGGGATCCAGGGAAAGCCACAGCTTCTCTGGGCAACCTCAACTACAGCAGGACACAGAATCTCCTCATTACAATCCTAATTCCCCCTTTTTCCGAGGATTACAGTATTCCAATCCAAACCATTCTGGGATTCCAATTCCATAAAATAACAATTCCAAACAGATCATCCATGAAGTTCATACCCCAGATTTCCAGGGAAGCACACGAGTTGCTCACCTGAGATCAAACATCCCAGCATGGCAGATTCCTCCCCAGGAATGGGAAGCTCTGACCCCAATCCTCAATTTTTGGGGAGTTCCTCTGCAGAGTTTTGTTAAAATCACGGAATTCTCGAATGGTTTGGGTTGGAAAGGACCTGAAAATAATTCATTCCAACCTTCCACCATCCCAGGGTGCTCCAAGCTGGCCTTGGAAATTCCAGGGATCCAGGGAAAGCCACAGCTTCTCTGGACAACCTCAACTACAGCAGGACACAGAATCTCCTCATTACAATCCTAATTCCCCCTTTTTCCGAGGATTACAGTATTCCAATCCAAACCATTCTGGGATTCTGATTCCACAAAATAACAATTCCAAACAGATCATCCATGGAGTTCAGACCCCAGTTTTCCAGGGAAGCACACGAGTTGCTCCCTGAGCATCCCAACACGGCAGATTCCTCCCCAGGAATGGGAAGCTCTGACCCCAATCCTCAATTTTTGGGGAGTTTTCTGCAGAATTTTGTTACAAATCACGGAATTCCTGAATGGCTTGGGTGGGAAAGGACCTTAAAATAATTCATTCCAACCTTCCACCATCCCAGAGCCTTGGAAATTCCAGGGATCCAGGGGCAGCCACAACTTCTCTGGACAACCTCAACTACAGCAGGACACAGAATCTCCTCATTACAATCCTAATTCCCCCTTTTCCCGAGGATTACAGCATTTTAGCAAGAAGACAAAAGAACATTTTCATGTTCTCCACCACTCAAATTTGCACAACTTTAATCTGGGAAGATTAGGCTTGTTCCACTTCGGATGCTTAATAAAACAGATGGGAAAAGAAAAAGAAAAAAAAAGCCTTAAGTAACCAGTGTGGAGTTAATTTTCTCATTAAAAAGCTCTAATTTCCAGTGCTTTTCCCCCATTTTTGTAGGATTTACAGCGATACAGCCACAAGCTCATGGATATCCAAGGGATAGCTTTGGAGATAAAAAAAAAATTAAAAAAAATCCTCTAACCCGTGGGAGATTTATTTCGCTAAGGAAGAATGTAAATTTGGCAGAGGAAAGCAGAATCAGGAGGATGTTGACAGCTGCCTGAGAAGAATTATTGGAGGAAACCTAATTTTACAGATTCCAGCAATGAGATGAATAACTGGGAAAACAATTTCCCACTAAAAACACTTCCATGGGGTGGTTTTCGAGCAGCTGAAGGATGGATCCACACTTGTGGGGATAAATTCATAAATCAAAGACCTGCAGGAAAATGAGGAAATTCAATCCAAACCTGCATTATGTCCACATCAGCATTTATTGATAAATAGACCCCAATTCTGGAAATATTTGGACTTTCAAGGGAAATATTTTCCTGCCTGCATCTAAATGAAGATTGAAGTGTGCTTTATGAAGAAAAAGTGCTGTTTTCTAGCGAAGGCTTAGCTTTTAAAGAGTTGTTTGTCCTTAAAAATCAAACTCAGGTTGACTTTTCAGACGTTCAAATGCATCTGGATCTAAAAGCAGTGGCGTTGGGGTGTTTTAGCTTTGATTTCTGCAGCCACAAAGGTAATCTGGTAGTTTCTTATTGTTTAAATTAATTAATTTGTGATATAAAGGCTGTGTAACAAAAAATGGTATCAGCTGGAGCTTTGCAAAAGAGAAACTCTGTGGATTTCCAGAGAAGATTCCAACCTTGAGCAGCAGGAAAGTCCAGGCAGATTCCCTTTATCCAGAGGAACTTTTATCCATGACACCATTTCTCTAAAATTCCTCCTCCTGACCTCACTGCATCCAGGAAATTCTGGGACTAAATGCCATCAGGGAGTGATTAAAAAGAGAGGAAAGAATTTATGTTTTATATTTTTATAACACTTTTAACCGTGAGAGTTTCCTCCTCCTTACAGGAAACCACTAGGGATTGGGGCCTGGAAAAGGGGGAATGGTTTTAAACTGCCAGAGGGTAGGATTTAAATGGGATTTTGGGGAGGAATTCCTCCTTGGGAGGGTGGGGAGTGATGGGATGGAATTCCCAGAGAAGCTGTGGGAATCCTGAATCCCTGGAAGTGTCCAAAGGCATCTTGGAGCACCCTGGGATGGTGGAAAATGTCCCTGACTATGGCAGGGGTTGAAATTTGGTGAATTTTTATTTACTTCCCAACTCAACGCATTCCATTAAAATATTTAATTCTTTTCCTGATTTAACCTCCTCTAAAAAACTCCTCTAAAATCACCTTTCTCCTTCCCTGGCCCTGCCAATCCTCTGGGAATGGGAAATAAAACGATGCCAAGGTTTGATGTCCTGATGTGATTGAACAGATCTTCCCCACGTCTCGCTCTTTCACCTTCCTGAGTAAAGAGACAAAACCCAAATTTCCATTTTTTTTCCCCTCCCTCCCTTCCCGGCCTGAACGCCTTTGTCTGATAGAAACGAGAAGGAAGCCGAGGAAGTAAATCCATCAGGGAGAAGAATAGTGAGAAGTAAGTTCTAATACAGGTGTCATCCGTGATTTAGGGGATTCTGGCACCAGAGCTGAGCAGCAAAGCTCCTCATGCAGATTCATCGATAACGCCCTAATTTATGTGACAGCATTTAAGGGGGGAAAAAAAAAAATCACGAAGGAGGAATACACAAAAATAAATTTCCTTCAACGCAGCCTAAATTTAATAAAGCAATCTAGCAACTGCCAGCGAGCCCTGCGACTTGCAGAGTGATTAAATAAGGAGGAGCGTAAATTATGCAATGCAGTTAATCAACTGGAGCTGCTCTGCACCCACATTCCATCCCAAAACCTATTCCCTCTGCTCAGCATTCCCAAATCCTATTCCCTCAGCATTCCCAAATCCTATTCCTTCATCATTCCCAAATCCTATTCCCTCAACATTCCCAAATCCTATTCCTTCATCATTCCCAAATCCTATTCCCTCTGCTCAGCATTCTCAAATCCTATTCCCTCTGCTCAGCATTCCCAAATCCTATTCCTTCATCATTCCCAAATCCTATTCCTTCATCATTCTCAAATCCTATTCCCTCAACATTCCCAAATCCTATTCCTTCATCATTCTGAAATCCTATTCCCTCTGCTCAGCATTCCCAAATCCTATTCCCTCATCATTCCCAAATCCTATTCCCTCATCATTCCCAAATCCTATTCCTCCAGCTCAGCATTCCCAAATCCTATTCCCTCATCATTCCCAAGTCCTATTCCCTCAGCTCAGAATTCCCAAATCCTATTCCCTCAGCATTCCCAAATCCTATTCCCTCATCACTCCCAAATTTTATTCCCTCATCATTCCCAAATCCTATTCCTTCATCATTCCCGAATCCTATTCCCTCTGCTCAGCATTCCCAAATCCTATTCCCTCATCATTCCCAAATCCTATTCCCTCAGCATTCCCAAATCCTATTCCTCCATCTTTCCCAAATCCTATTCCCTCATCATTCCCAAATCCTATTCCCTCTGCTCAGCATTCCCAAATCCTATTCCCTCATCATTCCCAAATCCTATTCCCTCAGCATTCCCAAATCCTATTCCCTCAGCATTCCCAAATCCTATTGCTTCATCATTCCCAAATCCTATTCCCTCAGCATTCCCAAATCCTATTCCATGAGGGTTTTTTCCCTGTTCATTCCCAGGATGGGTTTTGGGGTCGTGCTGAAGGTCAGGCTGTCTCTGATCTCGATTCAAACCCACAAAAATTATTTCCTCCCTCACCTCCTGCTCATTTGGGAAGAATACACCAAATCTGGATGTCATCCTGGTGGAAATTTAGGATTTATTCTCCCTGCTGGCTCTTTCCTCTGAAAAGCAGTAGCTGGAATTGTTGAACTCACATTTCTCCCTCCGTTCAGCATCGCTGGCTGATCTATTAATAGCTTCCTTTCCCCATTCCTAATGCCGACAGAAGTTTCTCCTCATCCACACTCGCTCAGCTTCCCTTTGCCATTTCCAAGGCATGAATTTATGCTAAAAATCCCAACGCGTCGAAAGGGCGTGAAAATGGCATTTTTAGGAGGAGCAGCTCAGCCTCTCCATCACCCACCTGAGCTGAGCGACCAAAATTGGGTTTTTTGTGCCCAAATCTTCATTTTGGATAAAATGGCATTTTTAGGAGGAGCAGCTCAGCCTCTCCTGAGCTGAGCGACCAAAATTGGGGTTTTTGTGCCCAAATTTTCATTTTGGATAAAATGGCATTTCCAGAAGAAAAGCAGCTCAGCCTCTCCTGAGCTGAGGGACCAAAATTGGGGGTTTTGTGCCCAAATCTTCATTTTGGATAAAATGGCATTTTTAGGAGGAGCAGCTCAGCCTCTCCTGAGCTGAGCGACCAAAATTGGGATTTTTGTGCCCAAATTTTTGGTTTGGATAAAATGGCATTTTCAGGAGGAGCAGCTCAGCTTCTCCATCATGCACCTGAGCTGAAGGACCAAAATTGGAGGTTTTGTGCCCAAATCTTCAGTTTGGATAAAATGGCATTTCCACCAGAGGAGCAGCTCAGCCTCTCCTGAGCTGAGCGACCAAAATTGGGGTTTTTGTGCCCAAATTTTCACTTTGGATAAAATGGCACTTTTAGGAGGAGCAGCTCAGCATCCTCCCTGAGCTGAGGGACCAAAATTGGGTTTTTTGTGCCCAAATCTTCATTTTGGATAAAATGGCATTTCCACCAGAGGAAAAGCAGCTCAGCCTCTCCATCACCCACCTGAGCTGAGGGACCAAAATTGGGATTTTTGTGCCCAAATTTTTGGTTTGGATAAAACAGCATTTTTTAGAGGAGCAGCTCAGCCTCTCCTGAGCTGAGCGACCAAAATTGGGGTTTTGTGCCCAAATTTTCATTTTGGATCAAATGGCATTTTTAGGAGGAGCAGCTCAAACTCTCCATCACCCACCTGAGCTGAGCGACCAAAATTGGAGGTTTTGTGCCCAAATCCTCATTTTGGATAAAATGGCATTTTTAGGAGGAGCAGCTCAGCATCCTCCCTGAGCTGAGCGACAAAAATTGGGTTTTTTGTGCCCAAATCTTCATTTGGGATAAAATGGCATTTCCAGAAGAAAAGCAGCTCAGCCTCTCCTGAGCTGAGGGACCAAAATTTGGGGTTTTTGTGCCCAAATCCTCATTTTGGATAAAATGGCATTTTTAGGAGGAGCAGCTCAGCCTCTGCATCACCCACCTGAGCTGAAAGTCCAAAATTAAGTTTTTTGTGCCCAAATCCTCATTTTGGATCCCTCCCTTTTATCCCCAGGTATTTCCATGTCGTTCCCTTGGGAAACGTTGGGATTTGTGTAACAAATATAATAATATTTTTCCCAAAACCCTGTGAGTTTGGAAGTTTCTCTCCCTCTGCACCTCACTTTAGTCATCCTGAAAACTCCTGCAGGTTTTGGTTTGGATAATGAGGGATGAGCAGGAATCATGAGGTGTCAGGATAATTTTAATTTAGCTGAGACTGACAACTGTCAGGCTCCTTTTGAAAGTCAGAGTTTAAAAATAAACTCTGGATTATGAACAATTCTGGATGGGAAGAAATTGAAGCTTTATAAACAAAGCCCTTTGTGTTCTATTAATTGATCCTCTGCCATGGACAGACAGGATGGAAATGTCTTTGATACAAGGAAAAATCAATTTTTAAGCCCTTAATTCACGGATTCTTGCTTTTTTATATACATTTTTTTCTCTTTAATTCAGTCCTAAAAATCTCAGCTGAACGGAGGAATTAATTTGGAAATTTACTTTATAAATAAAATAATATAAAATAAAAATTTTAATGCAAAAATTTAATTTAACAAAAAAATTTGGAAAATGTAAAAAAAATTTAAAATAGAAAAAATTTTAAATTTTTTATGTTTAATGCTGAGGATGTGACAGAACCCAGGAAAATGTCCCACACCTCCTGACACCATGGGGTTTTATTCCAAGCAGGAGGTCAAATCAGGCAAAAATCCTGATTAAATGCCCCAAAAAACTGTCCTTCCTGAATTCTTGATTTTGGCAGATTCCTCTCACCTTCCCTTTATCCAACCCCATCCAATTATGCCCCAAAAAAAGACATTTTGCCAACCTCAACACCTCCCACTCAGGTCACCCAAAATTCCCTTTCCCTTTCCTTATCGATGAAAGTGGAAAGGAAAAATCAATTTATTCATTTCCTCAGAGTTTCACCCAATTTATCACCACCAAATTCCCACTTCCCATCACCACATTTCCCAGTCTGGTGCTGCTGGGATGAAGAGCCAGGCAACAAAGTTTAACCGAAAGGATTTGAGGAAAAAAAATTAATAAAATTGAATATAATCAATATAATCTCTGTTTCTCCGAGGGGGATTTGGATCCCCACAGTGTGACAGAAAGTGCAGTGAATTTTCATTTTCTCTCCACTTTGCCACAGCCAGGAACAAGTCACAGCTTCCCTCCCTTCAAGGTGACTTTGGAGATTTCCCTTTGAAGTTTCCCATGTATTTTGCTTTTTGAAGTTAATCGATTTCACTCCAACACCAGGCAGGCTGGAGTGAGACCCTTGCAGCTTTCTGTCACGGCAGGAGCCTCTGAATGTACCTAAAATGTGGTTTTTTGGTCCATTTTCCTTGTTTATTAGTCCCAAATTCTCCACAGTGACCCCCATGGGATGTCATTGGATGCCTGAATTTAGGTTTGCCCTAAAACCTCTCACATTATTCACATAAATACATCATTTAAAAAAAAAATATATATATATAACATATCTAGCTCTGAGAAATAACATTTTGCCCATCCTAACCTTTCCATTCTGTGTCAGAAAAACTTCCAATGGGTTTATTCTTTAATTCTATTGCGAGATTAAAGCACTAAACCTACACTGAACCCACATCAGCCTTGGGATGGCTTTGAGGAAGGCAACAGGCGTGAAATAAATAACAATTCTGGTCCATAAAGACATTTCTGCGCATTTCTGCTGCAGAAATACCTGTAAAATGTGAGGCTTCCGTTGGCCAGAAATTCGGAAAATGTAGTTAAACTTAGCCTGAGACTTCTGGGGTTAAACTTTGAGCTCAAGGCATTGAAATGGTTGAGTTTAAAACTTCATTTAAGAGGCTTTGGAAGGTGCAGACAGAAACGAGGCAGCTAAAAAAACCATTAAAAAAATTAGGGAAAACAAAATTTTGGGCTTTTTCCCTCCCAAAATTTTGGGCTTTTTTTCCTCAGCCTGCAGCAGGAATTCAGGGATGAACTCCTTCCTCCCAGCCAGGAGTTTTCAGGGTTATCCAGAAACTTTAAATCCTTATTTTCAAATGGGCACCCAGTTCAGCCCCCACCCCCTGCTGCGCTCCCCTAATTAGATTGATTACTCATTTATCTCGAATTAAAACTCAATCAGCTCCACCATTGGCTCAACGAAGCTGTGTTTTCACCAGCTTTACTACAGGTTTAATTCTGTTAATTTTCCTTTTCCTCTCCCAGCTGAGGAGAGTGAGTAAAACCAGGACTCCTCCAGACTGGGGGTAATTAAAGCTGCGCTAAAGAGGTGTGAAAAATCAACTTATTTCACCGCTGGGATGTAAGAAATGATCTCACCTCGCTCCAGGTTTTGGGAAAAAGTCCCCTGCAGACCTGGCTGAGCCCAGAGTTTATGAATCTTCCTGTTGGGGTTTATTAATAATTCAAGTTGCACAAACAAACCAAACTCAGTTTATGCTCGGGTTGGATTTTAAAGAGTCCCAAATTCCTCCAAACCCCACCAGAGCCAGGCTGGGGTTGATCTGAGTGACCTTGAGCTGTAATTCCTCAGCTCTGCCGAGCAGCAGGAGTGATTTACTCGGGGTGACCTTCCCGAAAGTGCTGTCTGGGGTGTTTTATGGGGCTGTGATTGATGCCAAACCCCACGTGTGAGGATCCAGCAGGAGTGAGTGACCCTCTGGCTCTGTCCCAGCTCATCCCAGAGCCAGGGACAAGTGACACGAGCAGAAATGGAATATTTCCCTTCAGCTCCACAAAAAGCTCTTCCTGGAGAGGAAGAAAAGGAATATTTTCCTCTGTCCTTGGAAATGCTCAACGCCAAGCTCAGGTGGCTCTGCGCTCAATGCCTGATGAGTTTTGCCTTTTTTTAAACATATATATTAAAATATTTTATATATTTTATATACCCTTTTCTATATTCTTCATACACTTAGCCTGCATGCTTGTGATTTTTGTAATCTGATATTTTAGCTTAGTTTTGGGGTCCTGCGAGGCAGAAAAACCGAATATTCACAGTAGAAGGCCAGAGAGCTTTATACTCTCTCAAAACTCAAGGTTTCAACCTTGGTTGAAACTTTCTCTCTAAAACATGTTTTGTAAACCGAGCTTTATTTAGGGAAATATTCTTGAGAATTTGGGGACATTTCTTCATGTTTGAAGTTTCTTATTGGGGAATTCTAGACAGAGATGCTAATTTTCCAAGTCCATGAAATTTTATCCGAGTTATCCATGTGTGCACCTCGGTGTGTTCCACCTTTGCAGAGCTGTGCACCTGAAATCCTATTAAATACCAGAATAAAACCCTTTTATCCCTTCAACCATGTCTGCCTCGCAATCCTAAAACCAGGAGAAGGCAACCCCCTTGCTCCAGCCTGGCCCTGGACAATTGCAGGGATGGGGCAGCCGAGAATTCTTTAGGAAATGAGATAAAATAATGATGATTATTCCATGTTTGCAGCTTTTCCCTGGGAAATCCCACTGTTCTGTGCAAAATGACAACTCCAGAGCACATCCCAGGGCATCCCACAGCTTCCATGGATTTCCTGTTCATTCTCTGTGTTTGGGAAGAGCTGAATCCCTCCTCTGCCTTTCCCCTTCACCACTCAAATTTGGACAATCCCAGCTGGCTTTTGCTCTCTCTCTCGCCCAGCACCACAGGATTTTTTTCAGCTCTCACAGGCAGCTCCTGAACACTCTGCAGGCAATTTTCCCAATCCCAATCCGTGGTGAAATCCCACTCCAGCCCACCCTGCTGTCCATCAGATTCCCATCAGCAGAGAGAAAAGCTTTGCTGGGAGCTCTGCTCTCCCCCTCTGCCATCCCAAACCTCCCACTCAGCTCTGAAATAACAGCTCTGCAGGATCCAGCAGCAGGAATGTTTTCCTTTCTCATCAAGGGATCAAGGTGTGGATCAATGGTGTTCATTAAATCCCAAATTTGGCTCCAATCCCCATCAGGTGTTTAGGCACCTCAGGGGCAGCAGTTTTTCCAGCTGAACCTCACAGCTCCCACTGGAGTTTTTGGGGTTTATTTCTGGGTGGTTTTGATTAAAACCAACCCTTCCCACAACCAGAGCTGAGGGGAATTCTGATCCAGCAAGAAATTAGATCCAGCAAATCTCCTTTTCGTGCATCCTGCTGCTGGGAGAGGGATGGATCCATGGATTCAGTGGGCAATGGACACAGGGAGCATCTCAGGAGAATCATGGAATGGTTTGGGTTGGAAGGACCTTGAGGAACACTCAGTTCCAGCCCACAGCTCTGCACAAGGGCTGGACAGAGACAAGGGGACAGCAGAGGGAAGGAGATCCATTCCCAGAGCCCCAGAATCCCTTGATGCTTTGAGGGGTTTACCTAAAACAGAGGTTAGATAAAATCAAGAGAATAAAAAGCAGTTAAATTTACTGAAAGCCTTCAGGTGCATTCAGGGCACTCACAGCTCACCCAGGGCTACACCCAGAATGGACAGCAAATCACAAATTCTTCATACTTTATAAGTTTTTTATAAGTCACAAGTTTTTCACACTTTATAAGTTCTGTCCATTTGCATCTCAGGGTTAATCCTCCAATTACAGCTTCAGCTAATGAAGTCAATCACTCCAAGTTTGCTCCCCCAGTTCATTCACTGCTGTTTCCATATCTTGGGGCTCTGAGACAGTGAGGTGTCCTTGAGTTTTGGGCTTGGAGAGGAATTGTTTTGGCTAAAAAGGAGAGAACAGCAGCTTAGCACCCTGAATGGAGTCCAGAGTTATTCACTAAATTACAGATACATGAAAAATATGGAAGCTAAAATCCCAAGGCATCACCCTGAGGGTGGAAAAACCCTCCAGGATCATTGATGCCAAGCTGTGCCCTAATCTCCACCTTGTCCCCAGCCCAGAGTGTCACCTCCAGGCCCTCCTTGGCCACCTCCAGGGATGGCACAGGAGTCCATGGACACAAACAAGTCCTGGCAGGGAGGGAGCACCTTTACCTGAGGTGTCCTCAGGTCAAACCTCTCCTCTCCTGGTTCTAACCAGGAGTCAACTCTGCTCCTCCCAGCCTTGTCCAGCACCCAGGGATGGGCAACAGGACACAGGGAGAGGCTCCAGGAGAGAGGAAAAAATCCCAGCACACAGAAACAGTTCCAGGACACAGGGACAGCACCCAGGCAGAGGCTCCAGGACACAGGAAATGGCTCCAGGTCAAAGGAAATGGCTGCAGGACAGAGGGAGAGGCTCCAGGCCACAGGGGTGGGTGACAGGACACAGGAAAAGGTTCCAGGACACAGAAACAGCTCCAGGACCCAGGAAATGGCCAGGATACAGGGATGGGTGACAGGACACAGGGAGAGGCTCCAGGACCCAGGAAATGGCTCCAGGCCACAGGGACAGCACCCAGGGACAGCTCCAGGACACAGGGATGGGTGACAGGACACAGGGATGGGTGACAGGACACAAGAAATGGCTCCAGGCCGCAGGAAAAGGCTCCAGGCCACAGGGGTGGGTGACAGGACACAGAAACAGCTCCAGGACACAGGAAGAGGCTGCAGGACACAGGGATGGGTGACAGGACCCAGGAAATGGCTCCAGGCAACAGGAAAAGGCTCCAGGACAAAGGAAATGGCTGCAGGACAGAGGGAGAGGCTCCAGGACACAAGAAATGGCTCCAGGCCACAGAAACAGCTCCAGGCCACAGGGACAGCTCCAGACCACAGGAAAAGGCTCCAGGACAGAAAAACAACTCCAGGAAACAGGAAAAGCTTCCACAACACAAAAAATGTCTCCAGGACACAGGGATGGGCTCCAGGACACAAGAAATGTCTCCAGGACACAGGGATGGGCTCCAGGACACAAGAAAAGGCTCTATGACAGAGGAAATGTCTCCAGCACACAGGGACAGTCTCCAGTTTGCTGAAGCCATGCCCACATCGAATTAAAATGCTAAACCAGGCCTCACCCCCTGTTTCTGGCAGGATCCATCTCTTCCCTGGGACAGCATTCCTTATCTCCACCCTGCTCCAGCAGGACTGCTCATCACCCCTCAGCAGGGCAGTCCCAGGACACCTCAGCATCCTCCCAGATAAATAATCATTCCTGAGTGCTGAGATGAGATAAACACCTTTCCCACAACCCTGGCAGTGCCTCTGCTGCTCTGAGAGCGCTGAGATTCCTTGGAGCTTCTCCAGAGGTGAAGTTGATCCTTTGTAATGAACTCCCTTCGGAGTCTCCTGATCCTTCCACGTTCCTGACACTTGGGCCTGGATTTTAACCCAACCCAGGTTGGTTCAGGTAATTTCCCACCCATTTAATTGTGATTTTTGCCTCAGATCCCTCTGCAGGAAACCCTTGATTTCGCTGAGGGCTTTTTGATTTTTCTGTAAATAAAGATAACATCCATCATGTCCGAAGTGTGTGAGAGATCCAACCTCCTGAGACCCCAAAGCACTTGCTGAGACGAGCCTGGGTGAAAGGATCTGAACTCATTCTCCTCACCAAAGGTGTCTGCAGGGATGTTTTTCCCTCAGCAGACTTGTAAGAAGTCCTCAGAGAGGTCTGGGGGAGTGAGAAGGAGCTCTTTGCATCCCTTCTGATCACTCCCTGTGCTAAAGAGCTCCCTGCTGGAGTGGAAAAAAGAAAAAAAGGAATGAAAGAAAAGGCAAAAAAAAAAAAGGATTCACAAGGAAAGCCAGAGGCCCAATTGAACAGCAGCTTTTCCCTGCTTAATCAAGCTTTAGATTTTTGTGTTTATCTTTGATGTTCCTCCAGCAGCTTCAAACAGCCAGAGGTGCAAGTGCAGAGCAAATCCCGAGTTTTCCCTGGATTTGGGAGTCATTCCTGGAGATTTCATGGGAGAACTCAGTCCTGAGGGTTTGGATCTTCCCTGCCTTTCCCTGGATCTTCCTTCCCTGCCTTTCCCTGGATCTCCCTGCCTTTCCCTGGACATTCCCTGCCTTTCCCTGGATCTCCCTGCCTTTCCCTGGACATTCCCTGCCTTTCCCTGGATCTTCCCTGCCTTTCCCTGGACATTCCCTGCCTTTCCCTGGACATTCCCTGCCTTTCCCTGGATCTTTCCTGCCTTTCCCTGGATCTTCCCTGCCTTCAGCAGCACCAGGGTGGTGTTTGTTCCGAGTTTGGATCCTCAGAATCTCCGTGGAGCTCTGCAGAGTTTGATTTGTCCCAGTTTGGGCAAAGCCTGGTTGGTTTCCTTGAGATCCCAAAATGGGATTGGAAGGGATTTTAGAGATCCTGGGAGTGTTGTCCCAACCACCAAACCACTCCTGCATGACCACTTTGGAAATATATTTAAAAAAATATGATTTTTTTTCCCAAAGAGTAACAACCCAGAGAGGGTCAGATTCCCACTCTGGCTGCTCACAGATCTCTTCAGGTTCTCTGATTCTCACTTATCCCAACCATCAAACCACTCCTGCATCATCACTTCTGCAATATATTTAAAGTAATATTATTTTTTCCATCCTGGCTGCTCACAGAGCCCTTCAAGTTCTCTGATTCTCACTTATCCCAACCATCAAACCACTCCTGCATGACCACTTTTGAAATATATTTAAAAAATTAGATTTTTTTCCCAAAGAGTAACAACCCAGGGAAGGTCAGATTCCCACCCTGGCTGCTCACAGAGCCCTTCAGCTTCTCTCACTCTCTGTTTCTCACTGTAAATAGCTGATCATGAAGGAAATTTGATTTTTGGGGATTCCTGCTGCTCTTGCAGGGAGTGTTTGGTGAGTTTGGAGCTGCCAGACCCACCCTGGGGCAGAGAACTTTTGTGTTCATTCCGATCTGTGGGTTTATTTGGGATTTTTTTTATGGACAGTTGGGATTTTCCCATTTTTATACCCAAATCCTGGAGCTCAAACCCATAAATCAGCCACTGAGGAGAGACCAAACCACTCCTGCATTACCATTTTGGAAATAAATTTAAAGAAATATGTTTTTTGCAAAGAATAACAATCCAGGGAGGGAGAAATATCAGGAATAGACCAGATTGGGATTTGTTCCATCTGAGCCCCCATTCCTAATTTGGGATCTGAATTTCCTAAGGCAGCCTCAGAGAACAAATCTGATCCAATCACTGATGAATTCCCAGCACTGAACTGACAATATTCCTAATTTTCAGCCTTTTGTTAAATAAGAACACAGAGTTTCAGAGTTGGTGTTAAAAACAATCCAAAAAAAGCAAATAAATACACAGAACATCGTGATTTTTTTTTCCTAAGCCACCCTCATACAGAAAATCTGATCCAGTCACTGATGAATTCCCAGCACTGAACTGACAATATTCCTAATTTTAAACCTTTCGTTAAATAAGAATCCAGAGTTTCATTTAGTATCTAAAGTACAACTCATCCTGGTGTTAAAAACGACCAAAAAAGCAAATAAATACACAGAACATTGTGATTTTTTTACTTCATAAGGCACCCAACAGTATTCCTAATTTTAAGCCTTTTGTTAAATAAGAATTCAGAGTTTCATTTAACAACTAAAATTCAGCTCCTCCTGGCAATAAAACAACCAAAAAAACCAAATAAATACACTGAAAACCACAATTTAAAAAATTTCCCAAGGTCCCCTCAGAGAACAAATCTGATCCAGTCACTGAAGAATTCCCAGCTCTGAACTGACAATATTCCTAATTTTCAGCCTTTTTTTAAATAAGAACACAGAGTTTCAGAGTTGGCGTTAAAAACAACCCCAAAAAAGCAAATAAATACACAGAACATCGTGATTTTTTATTTCCTAAGCCACCCTCATACAGAAAATCTGATCCAGTCACTGCTGAATTCCCAGATCTAAACTGACAATATTCCTAATTTTAAGCCTTTAGTTAAATAAGAATCCAGAGTTTCATTTAGTATCTGAAGTACAACTCGTCCTGGCATGAAAACAACCAAAAAAGCAAATTAATATGCAGAACATTGTGATTTTTTTATTTTTAAGGCACCCAACAGTATTCCTAATTTTAGGCCTTTAGTTAAATAGAATCCAGAGCTTCATTTAATGTCTACAATTCAGCTCCTCCTGGTGTTAAAAACAACCAAAAAAGTAAATAAATACACAGAAAAACATGATTTTTAAAATTTCCTGAGGCTCCCTCAGAGAACAAATCTGATCCAGTCACTGATGAATTCCCAGCACTGAACGGACAATATTCCTAATTTTAAACCTTTCATTAAATAAGAATCCAGAATTTTATTTAACAGCTAAAATAGAACTCGTCCTGGCATTAAAAACAACCAAAAAGGCAAAGAAATACACAGAATTTAATGATTTTTTTATTTCCTAAGGCACCCTCAGACAGCAAATCTCATTCAGTCACTGATGAATTCCCAGCACTAAACTGACAATATTCCTAATTTTAAATCTTTCATTAAATAAGAACACAGAGTTTCAGAGTTGGTGTTAAAAACAACCAAAAAAGCAAATAAATACACAGAAAACCACGATTTAAAAATTTCCTGAGGCTCCCTCAGAGAACAAATCTGATCCAGTCACTGATGAATTCCCAGCACTAAACTGACAATATTCCTAATTTTAAGCCTTTAGTTAAATAGGAATCCAGTTTCATTTAAAAACTGAAATTCAGCTCATCCTGGCATTAAAAACAACTAGAAAAGTGAATAAATACACAGAAATTTGTGATTTTTTTATTTCCTAAGCCACCCAACAATATTCCTAATTTTAAGCCTTTCATTAAATCAGAATCCAGAGTTTCAGAGTTGGCGTTAAAAACAACCAAAAAAAGTGAATAAATACACAGAATATTGTGATTTTTTTATTTCCTCAGACAGCAAATCTGATCCAGTCACTGATGAATTCCCAGCTCTAAACTGACAATATTCCTAATTTTAAACCTTTCATTAAATAAGAACACAGAGTTTCAGAGTTGGTGTTAAAAACAACCAAAAAACCCAAATAAATACACAGAAAAACATGATTTTTAAAATTTCCTGAGGCGCCCTCAGACAGCAAATCTCACCCAGTCACTGATGAGATTTAAACAGCTCTAAACCAACAATATTCCTAATTTTAAACCTTTCATTAAACAAGAACCCAGAGTTTCAGAGTTGGCGTTAAAAACAACCAAAAAAAGTGAATAAATATACAGAAAACCACGATTTAAAAATTTTCCTAAGGCACCCTCAGAGAACAAATCTGATCCAGTCACTGATGAATTCCCAGCTCTAAACCAACAACATTCCTAATTTTAAACCTTTCATTAAATAAGAATCCAGAATTTTATTTAACACCTAAAATAGAACTCGTCCTGGCATTAAAAACAACCAAAAATGCAAAGAAATACACAGAATTTAATGATTTTTTAATTTCCTAAGTTACCCTCAGACAGCAAATCTCATCCAGTCACTGATGAATTCCCAGCTCTAAACCAACAATATTCCTAATTTTAAACCTTTCATTAAACAAGAACCCAGAGTTTCCGAGTTGGCGTTAAAAACAACAAAAAAAAAAGCAAATAAATACGCAGAAAAATCGCGATTTTTTCAAAAATTCACTATTTCCCAGTCGATCCAATAATAGCTGGTGATTCTGACAAGTTTGGGGTTGGCAAAAGGATGTTTTTCTGTGCTCTCCAAAATCCCTGAGCTCGCCCAGGGACTCCTCCAGCTCCAGGCTGCTGGCAAGCAGCTGATGCTGAGGCAGCTGCCTGATCTCCCTCGGAATTATTCACAGCTTGGGCATGGGGAAAGATAATAAACAGATGGGAAAGGCTGGTGAGAGGCTGGGGAGGAGAGGGGATAAATAAAGGTTCAGGATGTGCCAGCTGGGGAAATGGGAGCCAGCAGGGAGGAAGTGGGAGGGAAGTGGAGTGGTGGGGAGGAGATGGGAGTGGTTGGGTGAGTTTTTGGGGATGGAAATCCCTCTGGGATGGAGGGGAGGAATGGAGATGTCATCAATGCCAGCAGCTGGGGTGTTTTTAGGGAATATTTGGGGATGTAGGGAGGGGAAAGTCTCATTTTTAGGGCTTTTCCAGCTGCCAGTCTAAAAGAAAAATCTCAATAAAAGAGTCGTGTGACTGAGTTACTTTTAAAAATAGTTTTTATGGGATTTGGATATGGTTTGGGGTTGGGAGGGAATTTAAATCCCATCCAGTTCCACCTCTGCCACACCTCCCACCACGCCAGGGTGCTCCAAAGCCATCCAGCCTGGCCTTGAAAATTCCCAGGAATTCACTGTGCAATTCTCTCATTGAAAAAAGATTTAAAAATTAACTCATTGAGTTGTTAAAGATCAAAACAAGACCCAGAAAGTTTGGGGGATTTTCATCCTTCAGACAAAGCCCTGTGGAGCTCTGAGATCTGAAATCACCTGAACGTTTTGTTCTGAAATATTTGAGGGTTTTTTTCTGGAAAATCCCATCTGGAAGCTGAGCTGCATAAAAAAATTAATAAAAATCATCTCCAGGACAATGTATCCCAATGGAGGAGAAGGAATCAGAACCTTGGGATGGTTTGGGGTGGAAATGAATTGTTAAAGATCAAAACAAGACCCAGAAAGTTTGGGGGATTTTCATCCTTCAGACAAGTCCTTGTGGAGCCCTGAGATCTGAAATCACCTGAAAATCTGAACGTTTTGATCTGGAATATTTATTTTGTTCTGGAAAATCCCATCTGGAAGCTGAGCTGTGTAAAAAAAAAAACAACAACAAAAAATCAACAAAAATCCATCCAAAAATCAACAAAACATCATCTCCAGGACAATGTATCCCAATGGAGGAGAAGGAATCAGAACCATGGAATTGTTTGGGGTGGAAATGAGTTGTTAAAGATCAAAACAAGACCCAGAAAGTTTGGGGGATTTTCATCCTCCAGACAAAGCCCTGTGGAGCCCTGAGATCTGAAATCACCTGAAAATCTGAATATTTTGATCTGGAATATCTATTTTGTTCTGGAAAATCCCATCTGGAAGATGAGCTGCGTAAAAAAAAAAACAAAATCAACCAAAAAATCAACAAAAATCAACAAAAAATCATCTCCAGGACAATGTATCCCAGTGGAGGAGAAGGAATCAGAATAATGGAATTTTTTGGGGTGGAAATGACCTCAAAGCCTTTCCAATTCCAACCCTGCCATGGGCAGGGATGTTCCTCACTGGATCAGCAGGGAATCCACACAATATTCCCATTTTCTCATCCATATCCACAACTTTTTAGTGGCTTCAATAGGAATTCTCAGAATTCCCAGGAAAAAGGACAAAACCCAGGGAGGGAGGAGGGATCAGTGGCCTGGTCAGTGAAAATTCTCATTTTCTCACACAGATTTTGGGTTCTCATTCCTCACCAAGCCTGCCTGAGCTTCTGAGTGTTGGGAGCTGAGGGAGAACAAAGTTTTGGGATTGAGAAAAGGACAGGAGAATGGAAAATGCAGAGAATTCCCAACCCAGCCCAATCCTGGGTTCCTCCAGCTCCTGCAGATGTGCAATTTAGGTTTCACCATTTATAGCAAAGTCAGGAGTTCCCAAGAGTTCTTGTTAAAGTTTGAGTTTTATGTTAAAACTTCCAGTTCTTGGGAGTTTCAGCTGTCCTGAACTGAGCAGGGCAGGGAATGAATTCAGGAGGTTTTCTCTGTGTCCTACAGCATGTTTTTGGGGCAGTTCATCCCAAAATTCCATGTAAAAATCAGGATTTTCGCCTCTTCCAAACCACAGCACTTCCCACCTCCCCTGGGCTGAACTGGGCAGGGAACTGGGGTTAAAATATTTTTTTTTTTTGGGATAAAAACCTGCAAATGTTCTAAAACCACTCTGAAATTGCTGCTGCCTCAATCCATGTTCTGCTCCCCAAATATTCCTCAATCCTGAAATTTGAATCCTCAAATTCAATCAAACCCAATGAGAGTTTCCAGTGAGTTTGGGATTGAGCATTGCACTCCCATTCTCCCCAGGCAGCAAAGAAGCAGAGAAGAAAAAAAAAAAAATCAAATATCCCTGTCCAAATATCTCAGAGCAAATCTCACAGACACGAAGATTTAAGTAGTTCAGAAAAAAAAAATAAAATATCAAAGGAAGTTAGTGGTTAATATCTTGCAAAACATCATTTCTCGCTCTGTGCTGTCAGGAGAAGCTCGGAGAAGAAGTGGTTTGGGGGAAAAAAGGAGGAAAGTCTTGCAGACATGGAATAAAACCAGCTGTGGGGATCTGTCAGGGTTTAATTCCAGAGGTTTTCCTGCTTAGGAAAACCAAGGACTTTCCAAACTGAGGATTCAACATTCCTGGGCAGGAATTACTCAAGAAGCTCCTGTTTGCAGCTTCACAAACATTGAATGAATCCAATTCCCCATTTCCCAGTCCATTTCCTGGGATTTTCCTATGGGATCAGGG
This sequence comes from Lichenostomus cassidix, assembly GCF_008360975.1. Taxonomy (NCBI): domain Eukaryota; kingdom Metazoa; phylum Chordata; class Aves; order Passeriformes; family Meliphagidae; genus Lichenostomus; species Lichenostomus cassidix. The sequence continues at coordinate 3,162,814 of NC_139502.1, read as the reverse complement.
CAGGAAGAGGAGGTTTGACCCCAAATCCCCAACTGTGACCCCAAATCCCCGGCTGTGACCCCAAATCCCCAGCTGTGACCCCAAATCCCCAGCTGGGACCCCAAATCCCCAGCTGGGACCCCAAATCCATGCTGCCCAGAGCTCCTCCCTCCCCCTGCCTGCAGAACTCTCTGCTGGTCATTAATTACCTCCAGAATGACCCCAAAAACCCCCACAATTCAACCCAACCCTTCATCACCCCAGGCCATCCCTCCTCACAATGCCACATCCATTAGCAACCCCAAACCTAGAATAAAGCCAGAGGAGGAAAGTTCAGCACCGAGTTTGAAGCTCCTTTAAAACACAAATTCAGGGCTGCTGAGGCTGCACGGAGCAGGGGAAGTGAGAGCACTTTGAAAATGAGAATTTGGCTGTGATTTCAGAGTGGGGTTGGGCTTAATGCACTCTGGGAAATGCTCTGGGGCAGGAAAGGAGCTCAGGGAATGCAGCAAGTGCAGCTCTGCTTGCACAAGTCGAGCAGAACAGGCAGGACTGGGGGTGTTTTTCCTTATTTTTTTAAGGAAAGTTGGGGTGCAGAGCCAGCTGCTGCTTTGCAAAGGGATTTTGGGACAAGTGGGGTGTTTTTTCACACCTGAACAGGTAGAGGAACAGGACAGGATCAGTGAAAGGATCTAGAGCAGTTAATGCTGTCAGAGCTTCCTGCTGTAGCTGGGACAGGAGTCAGGAATCAGGGATTGGGGGGTCAGGGAATGAGGAATCAGGGATTGAGGAATCAATCAGGGATTTGGGCCTCTTTCCTTGCAAATTCCAGTTTCCCTCTGATGGGCTAACCTCAAACAGAGGTTAGACAGAGTTAAGAGAATAAAAAGCAGTTAAATTTACTGAAAGCCTTCAGGTGCACTCAGGGCACTCACAGCTCACCCAGGGCTACACCCAACATGGACAGCAGGGCACCAGTTTGTCATACTTTATAGGTTTTTTATAAGTCACGAGTGTGGCTAGCACAGACCTTTCCTGTGGGAATCCTTCTCTCTCTTCTTCCTGTGTTTTATAAACAAAGATCAAGTTTGGATGTTATTAAAAACAGTTTCTCGAGATGTGGACAGTTCAGGCCTGGCCAGTCAGGCCTAGGGGGAGGTTTCTGACTGACCAATCTGGGTGACCTCTGAAAAGTCTATATAAGATGGAATTAAATAATAAAATTTTCTTCTTGATGCCACTTTGAACCTGGGTCTTCTCACTCTGCTAGTGGCTCAACAGCGACAACAAGTTTTTCATCCTTTATAAGTTCTGTCCATTTGCATCTCAGGGTTAATCCTCCAATTACAGCTTCAGCTAATGAAGTCAATCACTCCAAGTTTGCTCCCCCAGTTCATTCACTGCTGTTTCCATATCTTGGGGCTCTGAGACAGTGAGGTGTCCTTGAGTTTTGGGCTTGGAGAGGAATTGTTTTGTCTAAAAATGAGAGAAATTAGCTTAGCACCCTGAATGGAGTGCAGAGTTATACACTGAATTACAGATACACGAAAATATAGAAGTTAAAATCCTAAAGCATCACCTCCCTGCCATCATTTTTCCAGCACATTCCCATTTTCCCCTCAGCAACCCCAAAACTCCATCCTCCCACATCCATTTTCCCGAATAATCCTCATTTTTGCTGTGCTCATCCCCACTCTCCAAACCTCCCATCCAACCCTTCACTCTGAGCCAACAAAAAAACCCCTCAAAATCCTTTCCCAGCACCTCTGCCTCCTTTTTCCTCCCAAAATCAGGGATTTTCCCTCATCCCCAATGCTCTGAACACAAAACTTGGGTGCAAAAAGCCCCAAAAATTCCCTCCTGCAGAGAAATATGGACAACAGCAGTTATCAATTCCCCATTGTTGTCCCGACTTTAAACTCCTCTTTAAAGCCACTCTGATCTCTTTCAAGCAGGGAAGGAAAAAAAAGACCACTTTAATCACTAAAAGTGCATTAAAAATGCAGCACTCAAGTCCTGCCTAATAGATTGATATTTCCCATGAGCTGGCAGGGGAAGATTAGCTATTAAAAATTCCCCTTGTCCACAGGCATGTTAAATCCACCTGCGATTGGGGCTCTGCTTGTTTGCTTGTTTGTTTTGCTGGTTAAAGAGACACTTAAATCCTGACCTCCTCGCTCTTTAAATAAATCAGGGGAATTTATTTCTGTCTTTTTTTTTTTTTCGCGGGGTTTTAAAGCTGCAGGTATTGGATGCTGCTTGGGTTTTTTTTTTTTTCCCCCCGAAATTCCAAAGCTGCCTGGATTTTTGGAGGAAATTCTGGATGGAGGAGCTCAGTGGTTTTAAATCCAGGTGTCCTGAACTCCCCGAATTCTGCTGTTTCACCCCAAACTTCTCCATCAGCCGGGATGAGGATTAAGTGAAAAAATCATAAAAATTCCTGTGGGGAATCAGGAAATCCTGGGAAAGCTGAAGTTGGAGTTGCAGGAAAGGAATCTCCTCCTTGTCCAGCTCGTGTGGAAGAACCAGAGACCTCAAAAAGGATGTGAAAAGGACTAAAATAATCCCAAATCAGCACGGAAAGCACCCAGAATTTCATCTCAGTGTTCTGATTGGTCAATCAAGACATTGATCCCAAAAAGGGGAAATTTTTTCCCCCTTTTTTCTCATTAAAAAACCCCAAACCCCTTGAATTCCATCAACGCCGGACATCTCAGAGCATTCTGATCCCCCCAAAAAGTGAGAAAAAATTCAGAGGCAAATTTAGAGGCAAATCCATCCAGCTGAGCGAATTCTGCTCTGCCAAGATGCTGAGGATAAATTCCTGTTCCATTTCGTGGTGTTTCTTCCACAGCAGTGTTCCGACCAGAAACCACACTGGGAACAATTTGGGAAGGAAGGGAAAATGATAATGTCTAGACAGCGATGCTGCCTGAAGCATTTTTGGGGAATAAAATAAAATAAAATAAAATAAAATAAAATAAAGCAGCATTAGCAGCAGCTCGAGGAGTTTCGAGTTCGTAACGACAATGTTAATTTTAATGATTTGAGGTAAAAAAAAAAAATTCTTAAAAAAAAAGAAATTAGAAAAAAAACCCCACAAAAATCAAACCCATCCCGAGACAAAAATCGATGAGCTGGGATAGGAATCCTCCTTTGGAAAGCTGGGGCAATTATTAATCGTTTGTGTTGTTCAATTAATAGCGACTTTGCTAATTAATAGGATGTTTTATGGCCCCATCTGGCATTCCACTCATTTTTATTCCCCAGAAATCAGCAGCTGCAGAGGAGGTTGATCTCTAATAGGAGGAAATTAAACATTGGATTTGCTTTTCCATTTTAGACCCAATAATTCCCTTGGAAAAGAATATTTTTTTTAATGCTCTAATGATTTCATGTCCTCTATCCCCATCTATACACCTGATTTTTATTTTCTTTTTGCAGCCTGCTAAAATTTTTTATTCGTGGAATATTTTTTTCTAGGTTTTTCTATGGGATGGAAAACTGGGAAAAGCTGGAAACTTGGGAAAGTGCAGAAATTCAGAGTTTCCCTGTAAATATTTGCGCAGGGAGTGACCCAGACTGGACCTCAGCACTTCAGAAAATCCAAAATATTCCTCCTAAAGCTCCTTTTGTGTCTCCAGAAAGGCAGCAGGGACTCGGGAGGAGCCTGGCAGGCTCCAAATTCGTGCAGGAGAATTTTAAATTTTGGTTCAAATGAAGTCAAACTGGGCAGATTTTGGGTTTTTTTTGGGGTCAAATGAAGTAAAACTGGGGGGATTTAGTTATTTTGTGAAAAAAAAAACCCCAAAAAACCCCCAAAGACAGGCCCTGTCCCACCTTTGCAGCAGGAAAATCCAAAAATAAATAATAATAATTAATAATATAATATAATATAATATAATAATAAATAAATAATACTCCAAGGATTTCCATCCCAGCTCATCCCAATCCAGATTTTTCTCCCAGGAAATCCAACAAACATCTCCAGATCAGAACAAAAACATTCTGAATTTTAAGGAAATTCATTCTTGCCGCGTGAAAATATTGAGATTTTCATTTTTACCCAAAGTCTTTCCCTGAGGTGGAGCAAAGTCTTGACTTCCTTCGGTTTGAAATGAAGGGAAAAAGTTAAAAAAATACCAAATCTTGGGTCCCCCTGGTGAATTAGGAAGTTTTCCTCCTCAAATCTGCCAATATTTATTTAAAAATGCATTTTTATATGCCTTAGATGTTTAATACATATTTTGTACATTTAAAGATGTATTTTTACATGTTTTAGATGTTTAAGATATATATTTTGTCTATTGAAAGATGCATTTTTACATGTTTTATATGTTTTATATATATTTTTATATTTAAAGTTGCATTTTTATCTGTTTTATATGTTTAATAGATATTTTGTCTGTTTAAAGATGTATTTTTATCTGTTTTATATGTTTTATATATATATTTTTATGTTTAAAGTTGCATTTTTATCTGTTTTATGTGTTTAATATATATATTTCTGTATTTAAATGTGTATTTTTATCTGTTTTGTATGTTTAATATATATTTTTTTTGTCTATTTGAAGATGTATTTTACATGTTTTATGTTTTATATATATTTTGTCTGTTTAAAGATGTATTTTTATCTGTTTTATATGTTTAACATATATTTTTCTACTTAAAAATGTGTTTTTATATGTTTTATATGTTTAATATATATATTTTCCTAAAAGATGTATTTTACATGTTTTATATGTTTAATAGATCTATTTTGTCTATTTAAAGATGTATTTTTATATATTTTATATGTTTAATATATATATTTTCTGTATTTAAAGATGTATTTTTATCTGTTTTATCTGTTTAATATATATTTTTCCTACTTTAAAATGTATTTTTATATGTTTTATATGCTTAATACATATATTTTTTGTCTATTTAAAGATATATTTTTACGTTTTATATCTTTAATATATATTTTGTCTATTTAAAAAATGTATTTTTACATGTTTTATATGTTTAATATATATATTTTTTGTCTATTTAAAGGTGTATTTTTACATGTTTTATATGTTTCATATATATTTTGTCTATTTAAAATGTATTTTTACATGTTTAGTTTATATTTTGTCTATTTAAAAAATGTATTTTTACATGTTTTATATGTTTAATAGATCTATTTTGACTATTTAAAGATGTATTTTTATATGTTTTATATGTTTAATATATATTTTCTCTATTTAAAATGTATTTTACTTTTTACATGTTTAATATATATTTCTATTTAAAATGTATTTTTATCTTTATATCTTAATATATTTTCTACTTAAAAATGTATTTTTACATGTTTTACATGTTTAATATATATATTTTGACTATTTAAAGATATATTTTTACATTCCTCAGGCGCCACAACCTCAACTCCGCTAAACTCCAAATAAACTGATTTTTAGCCTAAAAACCCAAAGACCCCCTTCAAAAAAAAAAAAAAAAAGGAATAAACAACCAGAAGGAGCTGCTGGAAGGGCAAAAAAATTCCAATATTTCTGATTTTATTCCGATTTTTCCCAGCAATTCAATGAACAATCCCAGACAAGCCGCTAATCGCTAATTAGCGCTAACGACGCTCATCGCCCAGGCGGCCCAAAGGGGCAAATGTGGCAAAGATTTCCACATTTATTATGTATGTATTTATTTATTTATTGAATAAATATTATTTATTTATTAAATAAATGCATTTATTCAATAAATAAAATTATTTTAATACATTTATATCACATTTTAATATAATATTTATATTAAAATATAAGATAAATTTATAGAATAATTATATTAAAATATATTATATATTTTAATAGAATATTACATTTTAATATTATAAAAAATAATATTTTAATTATATTTTTATATATTTTATATATATTTATATATATTTATATATTTTATATTTATATATTTATATTTATTTATAAATATTTTTATATTTATATATTTTTATATATTTTATATATTGATATATATATATTTATATATATAAAAATATATTTTTAATATATATTTATATATTTTTAATTAATATATAATGTTTATATTATATTTATGAAATAAATTTATTTATGATTGAATTCCCAAAGCTCTCCCAGCCCCAGTGGGGATGGAAAATTGGCCAGAATTTTGTGTATCACAACAAATAACTCCTCCTGACTGCTGGGAGGAGAACTGCAAAGATTTCTGCTCAACCAGCACTGCTGAGCAGCCAAATCTGCCATGGAAAAATAGGGATTTGGGGTTTTTCTCCACTGGGGAAAAGGGGAAAAGCTCAGGGAATTTTGGGGTTTTTTATTCCATGACTAACTGTGCCATTTGGATAGGGATGTGTTTATATTTAAGTGTATATGTAGGTTTAATACATGTATTTGTGTGTAAATATGAGATATTTAAAGTATTTATTCCTATTATAATAATATTATCTTATTATTTTATATAAGTATATATTATTAAACCATTATAATATTTATATAAGTATATGTTATTTATTTATATTTATAGATATTTATATTTAAGTGTATATGTAGGTTTAATACATGTATTTATGTGTAAATATGAAATATTTAATGTATTTATTCCTATTTCATGTAGGTATATATTATTATAACATTATAATATTTATATGTTATTGTAAAATTGTATTATTTATATAAGTATATGTTATTTATTTATATTTATAGATATTTATATTTAAGTGTATATGTAGGTTTAATACATGTATTTGTGTGTAAACATGAGATATTGAAAGTATTTATTCCTATTTTATGTAGGTATATATTATTATAACATTATAATATTTATATGTTATTATAAAATTGTATTATTTACATAACTACATATTATTTATTTATATTTTTAGATATTTATATTTAAGTGTAGATGTAGGTTTAATATATGTATTTATATGTAAATATGAAATATTTAAAGTATTTATTCCTATTTTATGTAGGTATATATTATTATAACATTATAATATTTATATATTATTATAAAATTATATTATTTATATAGGTATATATTGTTTATTTAGATTTATAGATATTTATATTTAAGTGTATATGTAGGTTTAATACATGTATTTATGTGTAAACATGAGATATTTAAGGTATTTATTCCTATTATAATAATATTATTTTATTATTTAATGTAAGAATATATTATTATAACATTATATTTATATAAGTATATATTATTATAAAATTATATTATTTATAGAAGTATATGTTATTTATATTTATAAATATTTATATTTAAATGTATACATACATTTAATACATGTATTTATGTGTAAACATGAAATATTTAAAGTATTTATACCTATTGTAATAACATTATTTTATATAAGTATGTATTATTATAACAGTATATTATTTATATGAGCATTTATTATTTATTTATATTTATAAATATTTATGTTTATATGTAAGTGTATATGAATATTTAATATATGTGTTTATAGGTAAACATTAAATATTTAATGTATTTATACCTACTATTATATTATTATATCATATTCATACAATTATATATTATTATATCATTATAATATTTTTATATATAATCATATAATCATATAACTATTATATAGAATT
>NC_139502.1:3138633-3154708 GCF_008360975.1 Lichenostomus cassidix | reverse complement strand
TTTTTCTTCTTTTTCCTCTAAAAAAAGGAAAGGAAAAAGAAAGGAAAAATGGAATGGAAAGGAAAGGAAAGGAAAGGAAAGGAAAGGAAAGGAAAGGAAAGGAAAGGGAAAAGGAGAAAAGGAGAAAAGGAGAAAAGGAGCACAGACTGGTAGAGAACAAACAGGGAATTCCTCTCAGCTCCTGAAATGCAGAATTAAGAAAAAAACCACAAAATGCAGAGCTGGGAAATGCTGAGCCAGAAGTCAAAAGCTCCATGCAGATGCTACAACAAAGTTAAAGGATTTTTTTCAATGGAATCAAATGGAATAATTCCTTTGTGATGTTTCTGAGCAGTGTGGGTGGGAGGAGAGTTCCCTTCAGGCCAAGGCCTTTCCCAGCTCTCTCTAAAGGTCCCTGGGTGGGAAATAAATGAGATTTTTGGCCTAAGCAGGGTTTTTTAATCACAGGAGGAGCTTCAGAAAGTGGTGTTTCATCCGTTTGGAGCTGTCAGGGTTGGGAATTTCCCCCCAGCAGGCAGTGGGAGTCACAGGGAAATCAAGTGTTTGCTCTGTGCTTCTGGGCAGGTGGAAATACAAACCGTGTGGTGCTGGAAACAGTTCAGATTGCTCTGAAATGAAGGGATTGGCTGGGAAATGCAGAAATTGTAGAGAATGAAACCCCTAAAGGTTGGGTTGTGTGTCACTGTTGAACTGCTAGCAGAGAGGAGAAGTCCAGTCTTCAGTGGGGCAAAATGTCTATTTTTTATTAATTAATTTCAACTTATACAGACTTTCAAAGATCACCAGGATTGGTCAGTTCAAAACCTCCCCCAGGCCGATTGGCCAGGCTGGAACTGTCCTTATCTGAGAGATCATTTTAACAACATCCAAACTTTATCTTTGGTTATAAAACACAGGAAGAAGAGAGAAAGAATTCTCATGGGAAAGGTCTGTGCTCACCACAGTTGTGGTGTTTAGAAGGCAGAAAGGAAATGGTGAGGGATTCAAATCGAGAGGTGAAACATCAGATGAGGTGAGGTGGAGCTGCTGCAGGAGGAGCTGCTGGGGTTGGGATGTTCTCCATCTCCTCCTGGTAGAGAAATGCTGGAAAACCAACAAAAAATGGGATTTGGGGCAGGAAAAACCCAACAAAAACCAGGGTTTGGGGCAGGAAAAAAACAAAAAACAGGATTTGGGGCAGAAAAACCAAGAAAACCCCAGGATTTGGGGCAGGAAAAACCCAATAAAAAAAGGGATTTGGGGCAGGAAAAACCCCAATAAAAAACAGGATTTGGGGCAGGAAAAACCCAACAAAAACCAGGATTTGGGGCAGGAAAAACCAAAAAAAACCCCAGGATTTGGGGCAGGAAAAACCCAATAAAAAACAGGATTTGGGGCAGGAAAAACCAAAAAAAACCCAGGATATGGGGCAGGAAAAACCCAATAAAAAAACAGGATTTGGGGCAGGAAAAACCCAATAAAAAACAGGATTTGGGGCAGGAAAAAGCAACAACAAATGGGATTTGGGGCAGGAAAAGCCAAAAAAACCCCAGAATTTGGGGCAGGAAAACCCAATAAAAACCAGGATTTGGGGCAGAAAAAACCAAAAAACCCAGGATTTGGGGCTGGAAAAACCCAACAAAAAATGGGATTTGGGGCAGGAGGACCCAATAAAAACCAGGATTTGGGGCAGGAAAAGCAAAACCACCCAGGATTTGGGGCAGGAAAAACCAAAAAACCCAGGATTTGGGGCAGGAAAAACCAAAAAACCCAGGATTTGGGGCAGGCTGAGCTTCCTTGGGAAGTTAAAACTCCCCAGGGATTCAGGAAGGAGCCAAATCTGTGTTTGAAGGAATTCAAACATTTCCCTCCTCGGGAAGTTTTCAGCTCCCAGCAGCTTCACTGAACTCCTGACAGCTACAGAGAGTTTTTATTGGGTTTTCCCCACATTAAATTGCTTTTTTTTGAGGTAAAATCACAGAATCCTGGGATGGTTTGGGTTGGAAGGACCTTCAGGATGATCCATCCTCCTGGCAGGGACAATTCCCACCGTCCCAGGGTGATCCAAACTAAACTTGGGAACTTCCAGGGATCCAGGAGCTTCTCTGGGAAAAATCCAGGTTTAGATCCAGTTTTTCTGGGAAAAAAAATGATGTAAAACGATGGAAATAATGATGTAAAATGACGTAAAAAAATGAGTAGGAATAAATAAAAAACGTAAAATAATTAGCAGGGTTGTCAAATAATTAGTAGGAATGTAAGGTAATTAGTAGGAAGGCCAAATAATTAGTAGGACTGTAAAATAATTAGTAAGAATGTTAAGAATGTAAGATAATTAATAGGAATGGGGTTTTTAGGGAACTCCTGCAAGCCTGGCTTTATCCTGGCTGCATCCACCCTGCTGATGGGAGAATCCCCTGGGAAAATCGGGATTTTTATGAATCAAACACTAAAATCACCCTTTTTTTTGTACTCTTTACACCACAAAATTGGGATTTGTGGGTCACAGGGGGAGAACTGGCTGCTCCCAAAAGATCTCCTCCTCCTCCTCCTCATTTTCCCCAAAAAATTGTGATTATCACAGATGTTTTCTGGGAGTTCTGGGTGTAGATTTGTCAGTGGTCGTGAGGGGAGAAAATAATTGGAATTATTCCCAATGATCCACCAGCCAGGTCCAGGAAACTTCCCACTAAAAGTGTGCAGTGTGCTCAGAAAAATTACCCAAAAAAATCTTATTTTAATCCTCCTCAAAGCTCAATCTCTTAATCTTTCTGCCACTGCAACTCACTAATCACCTGAATGGGATTTAAAGCCACTGACAAGGAAATAAGCTGAGAATAATTTGCAGAGATTCTGTTCAGTTTGGCTGTTCTCGATTGTCCAGAAAATCTCCCCTCTCTCCCCATTCCTCAAACCATCATTTCCTTCCCCTGCAAGCAGAAACGAGGGAAGCAAAAAGCTGTTCTGCTGTTAATTACAAACACAACAGCTGGAAAACTGTTCAGCAGATAAAAATCGTGGCAGAGTTTGGAATGGTGAGGCTCTTGAGGTCTGGTTTTGGGGCAGTTTTGCATAAAAAATAGGAGTTTGGAACCTCAGGCTGCTCCATCAGAGATCCTTGCACATCTGGGAGAAGAATTTCCTGCTTGGAATGCATTTCATGTGTTCCTGAGGAGGTGATGGATTTGGAATTGTCATTATCTCCTTTTTTTCCTGTTTTTTTTTCTCCTCTGCTTTCCCTGAGTTCTCTCAGCAGAAAACCTGCTGGAAATTCCACATGCTGCACACAGCTGAGATCCTCACCCACTGAGGGCTGGAATCGTTAATTCCAGCCTGGAAATTCCATCCAATTCCTGGGAATTCCACCAATTCCATCCAGGATGTTTCCCAAAACACTCCTGGATCCAAGGAATTTGTCCAGACTGTCCAAATTCCACATCTGGGAAAAGAGTTTCCTGCTTGGAATGTATTTAATCTCTTCCTGAGGAGGTGATGGATTTGGAATTCTCATTATCTTTTTTTTTCCTGGTTTTTTCTCCTCTTCTCTGCTTTCTCTGAGTTCTCTCAGCAGAAAACCTGCTGGAAATTCCACATGTTGCACACAGCTGGACCTGCCTGAGATCCTCACCCACTGAGGGCTGGAATCATTAATTCCAGCCTGGGAAATCCATCCAATTCCTGGGAATTCCTCTAATTCCTGGGAATTCCTCTAATTCCTGGGAATTCCTCTAATTCCATCCAGGATATTCCATCCAATTCCTGGGAATTTCTCTAATTCTATCCAGGATATTCCATCTAATTCCCAGAAATTCCTCTAGTTCCATCCAGGATATTCCATCCAGTTCCGGGGAATTCCACCAATTCCATCCAGGATGTTTCCCAAAACACTCCTGGACCCAAGGAATTTGTCCAGACTGTCCTCATTCCACATCTGGGAGAAGATTTTCCTGCTTGGAATGCATTTAATGTGTTCCTGGGGAGGTGATGGATTTGGAATTATCTTTTTTTTTTTTTCCTATTTTTTTTCCTCCTCTGCTTTCCCTGAGTTCTCTCAGCAGAAAACCTGCTGGAAATTCCACATGTTGCACACAGCTGGACCTGCCTGAGATCCTCACCAACCAACCAATTTCCCTCCTGGAAATTCCATCTCATCCCTGGAAATTCCATCCAATTCCATCCAGGATGTTTCCCAAAAGGAAACAAATTTTTTCCCAAAATTTTTCCCAAAATTCCTTGGATTCCTGGATCCAAGGAATTTGTCCAGACTGTCCTCATTCATCTCCTCCCCACACTTCAGGTGTTCTGAGCAGCTTTGGAGGTTGATTAACAGACCTGGATAATGGCAGAAAGTTTATTTTCTCCTTGGATTTTTAGGATTATTTTGCTGGCCTCACATAACAAAAGCATTTTGGCACTCACTAAACTGTCCAAATTTAAATACAACCCTTAAAATTGTGGTTCTATTTAAAACAGGAGAGACATTAAGAGATAAAGAGGAAACACCATTCCCCTGCTGAAAATTAAATTGCAGGTGAAGCTCAGCTTTCTAAACATCAATCCTGAAGTGACTCAGGTCAAAAATCCCCAATTTTCAATGCAATGCAGAGGTGCTGAAGGAACAGCTCCCTGTTTGTAGGGATTGGAGGGAACACTGAATTTCCCAGGAAATTCTCATCCCACTCAGCACAAACCCCAGGGAGAAACAAAACCCAAACTCTGGCAGTTTCCTGAACTTGGAGACAATTTGGGGAGATTTTTGGGAGTCCTTGGTGTCAGCAGGAGAAAATGCTGTGATTTTCCCTCAGGAATGGCCAAGAGTTTGGAACAAATTTCCCTGCACAGGGAGTTATTTGGATTTTTTTCTATCATATTCTGGGTAAAACATTTCCTCCAGATTTGAACTTCCATCATTCTGGGTCTCCAGTTAAAGTCTGAAAATCTGGGATGGTGAAGATGAATCCACATTAAATCTGGAGCTGCTCGACTTCTCTTTCCCCCAGAAGCTGAGGAACTGATTTCCCTCAGCATGGAATTTCTGCTCTTGGAAAAGCTGAAATCCTGTTTTTAAATAAGTGAATGAGTTGTGGATAAGGAAACAATGGATTAGCAGGAGGAGAGGTGGGCAGGGATGGCCATGGGATGGAAAAATGGCAATTAATGAGGGGAATAATTAATAGCTGATAGCTCCTGTTTCTGTAATCAATACTAGATGGTGCAGGTTGGGATGGATTTAATCTTTATTCTCTATTTATTATTTATTTTACACTATATTTCGCTTATTTAGAAGTGCTTTATTCAGGCTGCTGAGGAGTCATGGCAATATTTTATCTGATTCCATCCTGATTTAACACATTCCAGCTGAAATAAACCCATTTTCCAAGAGCCTGGAAGCACAGGGGAGCGGGAAATTCCCAATTCCATCACACCCTTGGAATCAATGCCACCAAAACCTGCAATTCCAGACACCAAAACACCTCTGTGAGCTTCCCTGGCTCTCTCAAACCTTATTCCCCAGGTGCTTTGTTTGATTTCTTTCTCACCAAAGCAAACAACTCCCTGAAATTTTAGAAAAACACTAAAAATCCCTCAAGCTGAGCCTTTCCAAGGTGATTTTACCACACCTTCCCTCCAGTTCCTGGTCTTTTTTTCTCTCTTCTTTTCCCCTCCAGCTCCCAGGCCTTTTCTGCATCTCCTGCCAGCATTGCCAGAGCAAACAACTCCTCAGATTTTTGAAGGAGACTGAAAATCCCTCAAGCTGAGCCTGTCTAAGGTGATTTTTCCACACCTTCCTGGCATCTTTTTCCCTCTTTTTTCCCTCTTTTTTTCCCCTCCAGCTCTCAGGCCTTTCCTGCATCTCCTGTCAGCATCACCAAAGCAAACAACTCCCCAGAATTTTGGAAAAACACTGAAAATCCCTCAAGTTGAGCCTTTTGAAGGTGATTTTTCCACACCTTTCTGGTGCTTTTTCCCTCATTTTTCCCCTCCAACACTCAGGCCTTTCCTGCATCTCCTGTTCTCTCAGCATCACCAAAGCAAACAACTCCCCAGAATTTCTGAAGGAGACTGAAAATCCCTCAAGCTGAGCCTTTCTAAGGTGACTTCACCACAACTTCCTGGTGTCTTTTTCCCTCTTTTTTTCCCCTCCAGTTCTCAGGACCTTCCTGCATCTCCTGTTAGCATCACCAGAGCAAACAACTCCCTGGAGTTTTGGAAAAACACTGAAAATCCCTCAAGCTGAGCCTTTCTGAGGTGATTTTACCACACCTTCCCTTCAATTCCTGGTCTTTTTTTCCTTCTTTTTTTTCCCCTCCAGCTCTCAGGTCTCTCCTGCATCTTCTGTCAGTATTGCCAGAGCAAACAACTCCCCAGATTTTTGGAAGGAGACTAAAAATCCCTCAAGCTGAGCCTTTCTAAGGTGATTTTTCCACACCTTCCTGGCATTTTTTCCCTCTTTTTTTCCCCTTTAGCACTCAGGCCTTTCCTGCATCTCCAGTCAGCATCACCAAAGCAAACAACTCCCCAGAATTTTTGAAGGAGACTAAAAATCCCTTTATCTGAGCCTTTCAAAGGTGATTTTACCACACCTTCCTGGTGATTTTTTCCCTCTTTTTTTCCCCTCCAGCACTCAGCCTTTCCTGCATCTCCTGTCAGCATCACCAAAGCAAACAACTCCCTAGAATTTTTGAAGGAGACTGAAAATCCCTCAAGATGAGCCTTTCTAAGGTGATTTTACCACACCTTCCTGGTGTTTTTTCCCCCTCATTTTTCCCCTCCAGCTCTCAGGCCTTTCCTACATCTCCTGTCAGCATCACCAAAGCAAACAACTCCCTGGATTTTTGGAAGGAGACTAAAAATCCCTCAATCTGAGCCTTTCAAAGGTGATTTTTCCACACCTTCCTGGTCTTTTCTTCCCTCTTTTTTCCCCTTTAGCAATCAGGCCTTTTCTGCATCTCCTGTTCTCTCAGCATCACCAAAGCAAACAACTCCCCAGAATTTCTGAAGGAGACTGAAAATCCCTCAAGCTGAGCCTTTTGAAGGTGATTTTTCCACACCTTCCTGGCATCTTTTTCCCTCTTTTTTTTCCTCTTTAGCACTCAGGCCTTTCCTGCATCTCCTGTCAGCATCACCAAAGCAAACAACTCCCCAGATTTTTGGAAAAACACTGAAAATCCCTCAAGCTGAGCCTTTCCAAGGTGATTTTCCCACACCTTCCCTTCAATTCCTGGCCTTTTTTTTTTTCCCCTCTTTTTTTCAGGCCTTTCCTACATCTCCTGTCAGCATTCCCAGCAGAACAGAGCAGGAGAGAACAGAAGAGAACAGAACAATTTCCCTGCTCGGCTGACAGCAGCTGTCATTAGGGAAATTGCAGGGCCAACTCTGACAGAATCCTCACGCTGGGGGAACTTGAGCTCCTCGGGAAGCTCCGAATTCCTCAGCACATCTTGTCAGTGGGAAGAGGAGCTCAGCTCTTCTCCGGGAGGAGCTGGCAGATGAGGAGATTATTTCTGACAGATCTGAAACAGCCCCGATGACATCCTGCGACAATAAAAGCTCTGCTGGGTGTTGCTGGGGAGAGAGAGAGGGGGAAACGGGCCGGTGGAGAAATTGTGGATAAAAAAAATATGTGGGAGGGTTTGAATGGAGAAATTCTCAGCAATCCTGGCTTGTTGGTTGGAATTCATTCCTCTTCCATGGGTTAAATGTTCCTGGTTTTTAGTGATCCAGGGGTTTGCGGCTCTTTTCCTGGGGATGTTCTGTGGGGATGGAGTTGGGTGCTCTGTGCTCCTCAGGAGGTGGAGTTGGGACATTGAGGACTCGTGGTGGCAGCAGGGGGAATGGGTGGGATTGTCCCGGAGTTCCCTGGGATTCTGGAGTTCTCTGGGATTGTGGAGTTGTCTGGCATTCTGGGATTCTGGGATTCTGGAATTCTGTGTCGCCCTGGAATCCTCTGGGATTCTGGGATTCTCTGGCACCCTGGAATTGCCTGGGATTCTGGAATTCTCTGGCATTCTGGACTTCTCTGGGATTCTGGCATTTAGGAATTCTCTGGCATGCTGGAATTCTCTGGCATTCTGGAATTTCCTGGCATTCTGGAATTCACTGGGATTCTGGAGTTGTCTGGGATTCTGGGATTCTGTGGCACCCTGGAATCATCTGGGATTCTGGAATTCTCTGGCAATTGCCAAAACCCTAGAATTGCCTGCCATTTTGGAGTTTTCTGGGATTCCAGAATTCTCTGGCATTCTGGAACTCTCTGACACCCTGGAATTCGCTGGGATTCTAGAATTCCCTGGCACCCTGGAATTGCCTGGCATTGTCGAATTCTCTGGGATTCTGGAGTTGTCTGGGATTCTGGAATTCTCTGGCACCCTGGAATTGCCTGGCATTGTCGAATTCTCTGGGATTCTGGAGTTGTCTGGGATTCTGGAATTCTCTGGCACCCTGGAATCCTCTGGGATGCCAGAATTGTCTAGCATTCTGGAATTCTCTGGGCTTCTGGAATTCTATTGCACCCTGGAATTCTCTGGCATTCTGGAACTCTCTGACACCCTGGAATTCTCTGGGATTCTGGAATTCTCTGGCATTCCAGAATTCTATGGCATTCCAGAATTCTCTGGCACCCTGGAATTCTCTGGGAATGTGACCATCCCTCAGGAAGGGAAGCCTTTTGCCCCTTTGGGGGAGGCGAATGCCACAAACCCTTTTCTCCCTGCATCTATTAATTGGGGTTTCTGGCAATTAAGGTGTTTATTAATTGAGTTTGCAGCAATGAAGGAGTTTGCTCATTTGGAAGAACCAAACCCCACAGGTTTCTGCTCTCCCCAGTCTCAGATTTTCCAGTCTGAGACACAAAAACAGCCTGGATGGAGGGAAAGCAAAGCCACAAATGGCTTTAATGTCCTGTCAGCATTGAAGTTTTTCCTTTCCTGGTTCTCTCAGTCCATCTTTAGCTCTGCTCCCCTTTCAGAGCTGCTTTTCCTCTCTGTTTGCCCTCTAAGAGCACTTTGGGGATAAAATCCCAATTTTCCTGGCTCCTCAGAGCCATCCCTGCAGAGTAGGAATGAGCACACACATTCTAGTTTTCTGTCAAAATGCGCAATTTCGCGAAAACTTCGAGTATTTCCTGGAAATATTTCTTTGCTGGCAGAGCAACTTTGTAACCATTCATTTTCTCAACTTTATTCTGGGGTTTTTGTACTTTTTTTTTTTTAAGGATAATTCATATTCAGCGCAGAATGGTTTTAAAGTGCAAAACTCATCAATTATTCAGGTTATTTATGCAGATTTTAAAGTCAGAGCCATTATGTGGCTTTCTCTCCTTTAAGAGGAATTGAAAAGAGATTGAAGAGGAGGAGAACATTTTCCTGAGCTGAGGTTGGAGTTCAGATCTTGGGGATTGTTCAGGGTTTGAGCTGTTTGGGTTTGCTCTGTGTGTTTTCCAAGCCCATTTAGAGGTGTCAACAAGGGGGTGACTCAAATAATCAGAGCTGGAAAAGCACCAAAAATCCCAGGATTTGGATAATCTGAATATTCCAGTGGGTGGAGGGGGGAAAAAGGGGATTAAGCAGCCACTGGTTGAATTCCCAGCTTGGATTTTCCTTGATCAAATGATATTGTAATAATAATAATAATAATACAAATACAAATAAGTGTAAGAATAACAATGAAAATGAGAATGAGAATGAGAATGAGAATAAGAGTAAGAATAAGAATAAGAATAAGAATAAGAATAAGAATAAGAATAAGAATAAGAATAAGAGTAGAAATAGGAATAGGAATAAGAATAAGGATAAGAATAAGAATAAGAGTAGAAATAAGAATAGGAATAGGAATAGGAATAAGAAAATAAGAATAAGAGTAGAAATAAGAATAGGAATAGGAATAGGAATAAGAATATAAGAATAAGAACAAGAGTAAATAAGAATAAGAATAAATAAGAATAAGGGTAAGGATAAGAATATAAGAATAAGAATAAGAATAAGAATAAGAATAAGAATAAGAATAAGAAAATAAGAATAATTTCCAGGTGTAAAGGTGTTAATTGAGTTAATTTAACCCACATTCCATCAGTCAGTGCTGATATTTGGGTTTGACATCGATGATGACCAAACCCTTCCCTCCCCCCCAGCTCTGCTTCCCAGTTTGACTCCAAACCCCTGAACTGGGCAGAGCTGGGAAACCTCCTGTATTTCACACCTTCAGGTGACAAACCCCAGATAACACAGGGAAAAAAACCCTTTTTTTGATATTTTTGCTCATTTTTATACCTCCATCATCAGGGAACAAGCAGGGCCTGGCTGGAGACAGCTGAAGCCAAGAATAAATCCGTGAGTGTGGCCACAGAGACAGGGAATTCTTCTATTCTCTGATTCTATTCTCTAATAAATTGGCAGCTGGAAGGAACAATTCCAGGCACTCTTCATTATCCAACTGCTGCAGCCTCGGAGAGATGAAGATCCCATCCTGCATTGTGCGAGTGTTGGAGCAACTGGAATTGCTCTGCCTTGGATAATTGTGTTTGTTTCTCCCTGTTCAATTTGCAGCCTTTTTGATGCCTTCTCCCCATGTGCTCGCAGATTTTCCAGGGCAATTTGCAAAATAACCCTGATTGCTCTTTCAAGGCCTTTTTCGACACAAAAAAAAAAAAAAAAAAATAAAAACCAACAGAAACAGACTCTGTCTGCATGAAAAAACAGCAAAACCCAACTTTAAAATGGCATTTGGAGCTGATAGTTCACGGTGCTGTGTGGCTAGCACAGGTCTTTCCCATGAGCAATTTTTCCTGTGTTTTATAAACAAAGATAAAGTTTGGATGTTATTAAAAACAGTGTCTCGAGATGTGGACAGTTCAGGCCTGGCCAGTCAGGCCTAGGGGGAGGTTTCTGACTGACCAATCTGGGTGACCTCTGAAAAATCTATATAAGCTGGAATTAAATAATAAAAGCTCTCTTTTTTATGCCACGCTGAGAATTCAGGTCTGCTTTCTCTGCTAGCGGCTCAACAGCGACAGTTATCCATGTGGTTTCTGTCCTCTCCCATATCCATGTGGTTTCTGTCCTCTCCAGTTGGATTATTAGCCTGGGAAAATCTCTTTATTCTTTGTGACCAAACGGTGCCTTGATCGTTTTACATATCTGCTAAATAATGCAAAACCGCTCACGTTTATTCATAAATAACCCCCAATCTCTGCCTGATCAATCTGTGGGTGTTCAGGCAGCCATGACTACACATTCCCTGCCCATCCCAGGAGAAAATTCCCGGAGGGAAAATCTCCTGAGGATGCAGGCAGTGCACTCTGACAGTGCCCTCGGCCCTGGAGTGACGGATGGCTCTGCTCAGGATGAGTTGGGTTTGGTTTCGTCTCGTTCCCGTGATTCATTCCAGGCTCTGCAGCACTCAGGGATCCCTGAGTTTCATTTTGGGAACCTGGAAATCGCTGCCCTGGCTGTGCTGGTGGTGTGAGGAGGTTTGGGGGGAGAGGGGAGGAGAGCAGAATGTCTGAAGTGAAAATGCGGCAGGGAGATGAAAAAAAGGCAGAATTTTGTGAAATTCACAGCTTTGGGGAAAGCAGAAAGGAACTGCAGGAAGCTCCAGCACCCACCATGGCCTGTGGATTTTTTCTAATCAGCCTCCAGTGCTTCCCTGGAAAGGTTTTGCCCCTGGATCCCTGGAAGTGTCCAAAGCCAGCTTGGAGCACCATGGGACAGTGGGAGATGTCCCTGCCATGGCACTGGATGGGATTTAAGATCCTTCCAACCCAAACCATTCCATGATTCCATAATTTCATTGTAATATTTGCAGATTTCTTCTTGGTTTTACACTCTCTGTGGGGTTTTTTTGGCTCTTCTTCAGGTCACGTTTGGTGACCCCCAAATGTCACTTCCCCCTTTCTTGCCCCCTTCATTCCCACCTCCTTTTGGTTTATTTTTCTCCCTTTTTTCAGCAGACTTTATGCCTTGAGGGACTTACCTAAAACAGAGGTTAGACAGAGTTAAGAGAATAAAAAGCAGTTAAATTTCCTGAAGGCCTTCAGGTGCACTCAGGGCACTCCCAGCTCACCCAGGGCTACACCCAACATGGACAGCAGGGCACCAGTTTGTCATACTTTATAAGTTTTTATAAGTCACGAGTTTTTCATCCTTTATAAGTTCTGTCCATTTGCATCTCAGGGATTAATCCTCCAATTACAGCTTCAGCTAATGAAGTCAATCACTCCAAGTTTGCTCCCCCAGTTCATTCACTGCTGTTTCCATATCTTGGGGCTCTGAGACAGTGAGGTGTCCTTGAGTTTTGGGCTTGGAGAGGAATTGTTTTGGCTAAAAATGAGAGAAATTAGCTCAGCACTTTATATGGAGTCCAGAGTTACACACTAAATTACAGATACACAAAAATACAGAAGCTAAAATCCTGAAGCGTCATCCTGACTCCACACATCCCCACTTTCACTCCTGCTGGGCTGGCAGGATAAACCCAACGCCGCACTTTGCTAATCCGGTGACAAGAAATCAATCTCGCTAATAAAATTAGCCGAGTTTCGCTTACTCTTTCGCGCAACTGGAGAGCAACTCATCCCCGCCAAGGCACTTTTATGGCCTCGTTTTTTAATGGAGTGTAAACCAGAATTAATCTGTGTGAGGAGGGGCAGGGATTGGGAGCATAAATCCCCTAAAGCTCCGCCGGGGCCTGCGAGGAGATGAGGGAGGGAAAGGGAATTTCTGTCCTGCAGTTGTCACTCAGCTCCAGGAGGGATTGGTGCACTCAGGGGAAATATCCTGCCGGAGCAGAATTCCCTGTCTGAAGTTCTGCTGGCTCAGCAGTGTTGGTGTTTTTCCCAGCCTTGATGATCCCATGGCAGGTGGGAAATAAAAAATTTCTCGTGATTTGTCCATAATTTCTGATCTCAAAGAGGGAAGTGCTTGGAAAATTCCAGTGGTTGCTTTGTCCACCTGATCCGTTTTTGCCCAAATCCTGATTTTTACAGCTTTTTCTCTGGACATTTCCCAGTTTTCCCAGTTGCTGTCATGTGTCCATGTGGGGGCTGATGGCTGAACAATTCTCTTTATTCTCCCTCGAGGATTTGGTGTGAGTTTTGTGTGGTTTGTGGTTATTTTCTCCCTCCCAGAGCATGTGGCTCCAGCTTTGTTTATTCTGACTCTCCACCCTGGAGGGGTAAAAAATACTCCATTCCTAAAAGAGATCAAAAAATAGATTATTTTTCTCGTTAAAAACCTGATTAACTTCGGAATTCTACTTTATCTCCTGCTTTTGCCACCTTTTCCTCACTGGGCTCCTGGGGAATTTACTGGAGGAATGGAATGGAATGGAATGGAGTGGAATGGAGAGGAATGGAATGGAATGGAGTGGAGAGGAATGGAATGGAATGGAATGGAGTGGAGAGGAATGGAATGGAATGGAATGGAATGGAATGGAATGGAGAGGAATGGAATGGAATGGAATGGAATGGAATGGAATGGAATGGAGTGGAATGGAGTGGAATGGAGAGGAATGGAATGGAATGGAATGGAATGGAATGGAATGGAATGGAAATAAATCCTGATTCTCTTCTGGTTTATATTTTAATTGCCAGAGCAGACAGGGTGCATTTTGAGGCCAATTCAGCATTTTTCCCCACAATCTGGATATTTTTGTAATTTCTGAAGCACCCTGATGTCCCAGAAAACTCAGTTTCCAACTCTGAGGCAACAAAATGACGACTTGAAGGAGTTCTGAGCCAATATTTGAAGGGTTTGGGGTGAGGAAAATTTGGCTGAAACCCAAATTAAATCCCAGGAGGAGTAAAGCACTGGGGATGTCTATTTTAAATCTGTTCCATTTCGCCGCTGGCTGTGTGAGGAGTTGATGGCACTTGTCGGCCAAAATCAGATTTTAATGGTTAAAAGCTGCCTTTGTCTGTGGGGACAGGAGTGAACTCCTTAAATCAAGAGGGTAATTAATTTTCCTGACAAGCTCTCCGAGGGCTCAATTGGGATTTCAGCCCTCCCGTGGATGAGGTTTGACATTTTGCGTTTGCCCTCTCCCACCTCGCCCTGCAAACGCGGGATTTGCCGAGTCCTGAACAAATCCCCGGAATGAGATTGGGCTTTAATGTGGAATAAAAAAAACTTTGGAAACGACTCCTTCAAACGCTTCCAGAGGTTGGAAACGTGGCTATAAATACCCGGTTTATGCAGAAAGTTCCCAAATCTTATTGGAAAAGGTCATTTATTCCAAAAGCTGTCATTAAGCTGCGAATCCGAGGGAATTGCAGGATGGTTTTGATGTGCTGGTGGCAAAATTTGCAGTTGGAAGCTGTGGGAGAGATGGAAACCCTGGGAAGGAGTTGTGGTTCTTTGCTTCTCCTCTCTGCACGCTGGACGACTTTGGAAATTCACGTTTTTCCTTTTTCCTGCAGTAAATTCCAAATCGCAGATTTGCAGATCAATCCTTCTGGAAAATCAATCCCTATAGAGCTGCAGGGAATGTCAGTGAGAGAGATCAGACTGTGATTATGGGGAAGTAAATGTGGAGAGGAAATGGAAATATGGGCAGGAAATGGAAATACGGGCAGGAAATGGAAATATGGATGGGAAATGGAAATATGGAGAGGAAATGGAAATATGCAGAGGAAATGGAAATATGGAGAGGAAATGGAAATATGGAGAGGAAATGGAAACATGGACAGGAAATTGAAATATGTATGGGAAATGGAAATATGTACAGGAAAAGTAAATATGGACAAGAAATGGAAATACAGACAGGAAATGGAAATATGGGCAGGAAATGGAAATATGGGCAGGAAATGGAAATATGGACAGGAAAAGTAAATATGGACAGGAAATGAAAACATGGACTGGAAATGTAAATATGAAGAGGAAACATAAATATGGACAGGAAATGGAAATATGGACAGGGAATGAAAATATGGACAGGAAATGGAAATATTGACAGGAAAAGTAAATATGGACAGAAAAAGTAAATACGGACAGGAAGTGGAAATATTGACAGAAAAAGTAAATATGGACACGAAATGTAAATATGGACAGGAAAATTGTGACTTTTCCCCTTCAGTGCCACTCTGACAGCTCGGATTTCTCGGTGCCTTTATTGTCACTTTTCACTGCTCTGCTGCCTCCCCCACACTCTGCACTGCTCAGAACAAAGTGACTCAGGTTCAGTTCACATTAATTTTAATATTAATATCACCGTTTTACTGCCTGGCACATTTTCCAGACGGAGTTGACAATCCCTGCTTTTCCTTATTCCTCCTCTGTCCCTTTTCGTTCTGCACTTGTGGCTCTTTAATCTTCGATTTTTTAAGGAAATAAATTGCATGTGACAATCGACCTGTGCTGAATTTGGAAAGGAGGAGCTCTGCTTTCACTGAGGGACTTTTAAGAATTTAGAATCCCAAAATTCCAGAATAATTTGGGTTGGGAGAAACCTTAAAACCCATTTCATTCCACCCCATGCCATGGGAAGGGATATTTTCCACCAAAGTTTAACTTATTAAATGAAGAGAAAAAAAGAGATTATTTTGGAAGAGGAGCTGAGGTTTGGGAGTGGGCAGGATGAGTCAATCCTTGTGCTCCAAGGGATGGGATTTGGGGTGCTCATGTGCCTTTCAGGGATGTGTCAGTCGGCCCAGCTGGGGATCACACGGATCTGATTCCAGGGAATTTCTCACCGTGTGACTGCTGGGTGGAAAGTTGGGAGCGCTGGGCTTGTTGAGCTCCTTCACTCTGGAATTTCGCTGCTCTTGCTGCTGGGATGGTGGTGATACTGATGATGCCTTGAGGATTTTAGCTGCTATATTTTTATATTTTATCTAGTTTTAGTGTGTGGCTCTGGACTCCATATAAAGTGCTAAAACTTCTGTTCCCAGCACTTGTTAGACAAAACAATTCCTGTATTTTGGGAATCCAAGGACACTTAGCTGCCTCAGAGCCCCAAAATATGGAAACAACAGTGAGTTGGGGGAGCAAACTTGGGGTGATTGACATCATCAGCTGAAGGTGTAATTGGAGGATTGAGGCTCAATTTGTTAATTACAGAACTTATAAAATGTGAAGAACTCGTGACTCACTGTCCATTTTGG
>NC_139502.1:3109841-3138133 GCF_008360975.1 Lichenostomus cassidix | reverse complement strand
TATAAAGAGAGTATAAAAGTAAAATAAAAAAGACAAAAACCCATCAGGCGTCAGTTGGACCGCCAGCGGAGTGAGGAGTTGAGAGACTTTCTCGGGTGATCAAAATTCTGAATTTATTATTTATTTTAACAACTTATGTAGACTTTCAGAGGTCGTTTGGATTGGGCCAATTCAAAACCTCCCCCTAGGCCGATTGGCCAGGCTTGAATCACCTATTCTTTCCAAAGACTGTTTCAATAACATCCAAACTTTATTTTTATTTATAAAAACACAGGAAGAAGAGAAAATTCCCATGGGAAAGAGTCTGTGTTGCCACAGGGAAATCCAGAATTTCATGTGTCATAAAGCTGCATTTTTCCACCCATTTTTCCACATTTTTGTTTGAGGAAAATATTTTCTTTGCCAGAATGAGCATTCATTAAAATAAAATAAAATTCAGAGCTGCAGGATTCACGGGTGGTGATTTCCTGTAATTGTAGATTTCTGGTGTGACATTAACAAAACCAAGAGAGTCATTGGCTGTCCCTGTTGTGATGCCTTAAATCACTGGTACAAAATTTGAGACGCAGACACACCGTATAGGAAAGGGGTTTTCCCTTGGTTTAATAGGATCCCAGATGCACACCGACAAACAACTAAGCTCTGATGATATTTCTCGTATATAATTTATGGACAGCCTAGATTAGAATACCTATCTAAAAGTCTCTAATAAGAAGTCTAACAAATGAAGTAATTGCCCCCTTATTAAAATTACCTCCCCCCAAAAAGATTACTACTTAGTTTACAAAAACATGTCTCAGTGATGGGGCTCTGTTCAAGGTTGTGCGTCATGCTTTTGAGACTGTGGAGATGTTTCATCTTCCCCAAAGGATTCTGAGCAGGGCAAGGGTGATAAACATGTAGGGTTGAGACACAGGGAGTAAAAAGTACAGGAATGGGGAAGAGTAAAAGGATATATATAAAGGATATGTATAAAGAGAGTATAAAAGTAAAATAAAAAAGACAAAAACTCATCAGCCATCAGTTGGACAGCTAGCGGAGTGAGGAGTTGAGAGACTTTCTCGGGTGATCAAAATTCTGAATTTATTATTTATTTTAACAACTTCTATAGAGTTTCACAGGTCGTTTGGATTGGGCCAATTCAAAACCTCCCCCTAGGCTGATTGGCCAGGCTTGAACCGCCTGTCTTTACAAACACCATTTCAATAACATCCAAACTTTATCTTTATTTATAAAAACACAGGAAGAAAAAGAGAAAATTCCCATGGGAAAGAGAATTGTCGCCACATCCCAACTCCACCCAATCTCCATTTCCATCCCTCTGCCTGGAAAATCCTGGATCAGAGCAACGAGCGGGAAAAGCAATTCCCTTTTCTGGCAGAGCAAACAGCTCAGCTGACCCTCCTGAACCCTGCAGGACCCTCGGGGTTTCTCCACTTGCCCTGCAAAACGTTTCCTCTCGCCTGGATGAACTCCAGGAGTCCCAGAGGATGTTAATTCCGGCAGCTGCTTGACCTCATCCTGCCAGGGATTTCGGGATGAGCTCCAAACCCAACCCTGGGGGTGTCTGAGGAGCTGGCTGGGTGACCAGAGCTCTTCCCGCGATGGAATTCTGAGTTCTGAGCCAATTAAATCCAGAAAAATTTTGGAGGAGAGGAGGAATTTCACTGAGGGAAAGAGGGAGGAGGGATGGGGAGGATTTTTCAGGTCTTTAGGGCGGGAAATGTGAGGTTAGAGCACCAAATTGGAGTTGTGTGGGGCTGAGAGAGATGGAGTTTGGGATGTTTGACTTCCTAAAAATTGGGATTCTTTAACTTCCCTAAAAGTTTGGATTGTTTAACTTCCCTAAAAATTGGAATTAAGTTCTCTAAAAATTGGGATTGACTTCCCTAGAAATTGGGATTGTTTAAATTCCAAAAAATTGGGATTAACTTCCCTAAAAATTGGAATTCTTTAACTTCCCTAGAAATCGAGATTGTTTAAGTTCCCTAAAAATTTGGATTGTTTAACTTCCCTAAAAATTTGGATTAACTTCCCTAAAAATTGGGATTAACGTCCCTGAAAACTGGGATTGCTTAACTTCCCTAAAAATTGGGATTAACTTCCCTAAAAATTGGAATTGTTTAACTTCCCTAAAAGCTGGGGTTGTTTAACTCCCCTAAAAACTGGAATTGTTTAACTTCTCTAAAAATTGGGATTGTTTAACTTCCCTAAAAATTTGGATTAACTTCCCTAAAAATTGGGATTGTTTAACTTCCCTAAAATCCAATCCTGGTGCTGCTGGGAATAAATTCCACCCCCCAGGATCAGGGCAGTTCTAAAATCATCATCACTCAAGCAAAAAGTCCATTTTCCATTCAGCCATTTGGACATTTTTTCTCCCTTTTCTCTCTTTTTTTCCTCCCTTTCTTTTCCCCTTCCCTGCGCATCAGCTGATTGCATTGACTCATCCTCCTGCAAAAATAAACATTCTTGGGTGTTGAAGGAATATTTGAAATCAATTCTTGACTCACTGCAGCTCTTTGGGCTCGTTTGGTTCCTTCCTGGACTGGGAAGCAGAATTCTCAATAGGGACAAATTTTTCCCATAAATAAAACATTTTTCAAATTTTTTTCAACCAAAAAAAACCAACAAAATTTTTTTCAACAACAAAATTTTTTTCCCTGTGACCCTGCAAGGTGCTGGAGAGGGATTTTCCTCTTGGAATGGTCAAAGTGCTCAGTGAGAAAAGCAAATTTGGGTTGATTTGTCAGAATTCCACACTGCAGCTTCCCCAAAAAAACCAGGGAGAGATTGGAATGGCAAAAGGAGAAACAGAATTGGTTTATCTGAGGAGAAAGTTGTGTGTGAAATGCAAACTCTGAGTTCCTCCTCAAGCCTTACACCTGGTTGGAGACCCGGAATGACCTGGCTGGGATGTCCAATTTTTGGGAATTTGGGATAAATACAGGAAAAAAGAGCGGCAGGATTGAGAAAAGCTCCTTCAGCTGGAGATCCTAAATCCTCCATCGATTTCTGCCGTCGCAAAGCAGGGAGCAGCTTATCCCCTCTGCAGAACTCCTGAGGAGGCAAATAGCGCCAAAGAGGGTTTTAAAACCCGAATTTAAAATAAAAATAAAAATATCTGAAGGAGCAGGAGGCAAATAGCGCCAAAGAGGGTTTTAAAACCCGAATTTAAAATAAAAATAAAAATATCCAAAGGATCAGGAGGCAGGGTTGAAATTCCAGAATGACACAAAGGAGGAGTTAGCGTTAATTTGGATTTTTAAACTGAATTTTTCTGTGCTGACCACAGGGAAAGGAGAGATTTTTGTTTTCTGGGTACCTCAATCAAGCCTGAAATGCTTAATTATTAAATTAATTAACTGAAAAACGAGGGAGGGAAAACTGAAAGCAAGTTTTCCGAGCCAGCAGGTGTTTTAAAACTTTTAATGGATCTCTGTCCGCCGCAGCCTGATGGAAACAACACTGCGACCAGCCTGGGGAAAAAGGAAATTATTTCATCTCTCATTTGCAGCAACAAACAAACAAACAAACCAAAGCCCAGGAGGAGTTTTCCTCCTGCCAGAACCCATCAGCCCCACCTGAGCACGCAGCATTTGCTCCCTGCCTGCTGCAAAATGCACATAAAGAGATTTTTTTTAGCCTGGTTTGGCCTCATTAAGCTGCTGGCATTTGGGGGAAAGCAAAGCTGACAGGAATTTTGGGTTGGGGAAAGGGGAGGGAAGAGCAGGAAATGATAATTTGGGTTTGGGGAAGGAGAGGAAAGGGTTAAGAAATGTGGGAATTTGTCACCTGGAAATGTGTTGGGAATGGGGAAAAGTAGAATGTGGCTAAGTAGTGGCGAAATAAAAATATTATTTTGTAGTGGCAACATAGAAATATTATTTTGTACAATTATTAAATTGTAAATGTTATATAATGAAAACATTATTTATATTGATGGGAAGGATTAAGGTGTTTGTGACAGAGAGGTTTGTAGGTAAATCACCTGAGAGGACAGAGCTCATTGTATTTATTAGGTTGGTTTTTAAATTGTTTTTAAAAATAAATTTTTCTAAATTTTTCTAAATTTTTCTAAATTTTTATAATTTTTTATAATTTTTTATAAATTATTACCAAACCATTCCCGAAAGTTTTTATAATTTTTTATATATTACTATCAAACCAAAAGTAACACTTTCATCGGATAGCAAAACCACTCCAGATCCCAACAATTCCAAGGAAAAAACACAAAAATCCCCAGAGTTTGTCATTCCCATTCCCTGACCAAACTCCAGCAGGATCACATCCAAACCATCCCATTAATATTCCCCGGAGCTCTGGGCTGTAATTTTAGCTTCCCTCTCTGCCTCTCTCTCGTTCTGCCCTGTGAGTCAACAAGGGAGGGAGGTTGGCAATCAGCTCCTGCAATTATCCCTCCCCGGGCTGGGACTGTGAATTCTGCTAATAGAGCTGCAAAGGGGAGGATCCGTTTTGCCCTGGAATTTTCTGTTCTGCTCCCGGCAGAGGGCAAAGAGGACGAGTTGGATTTTTGTTCCATCCGGAGGGGATGAAGTTGGAGAAGAGTCTGGAGGGAATATGGGAAGAGCCAGAGGGAGCAGATGGGTTAGGAGGGTTGGAATGGGAAACAGAGGTTTTGTTGTTTGGGAATTCTGGGAAGCAAAGATCATGGAGTGGTTTGGGTTGGAAGGACCTTAAATCCCATCCAGAGCCACCCAGGGACATCTCCCACCATCCCAGGGTGCTCCAGCCTGGCCTTGGACACTCCAGGGATCCAAGATTCCTACAGCTCCTCTGGGAATTCCATCCCCACCCCAAAAGGAAGAATTCCCTCCCCAAATCCCATCTACTCCTGGTCATGGAATCCTGGAATGGTTTGGGTTGGAAGAACCTCAAAGTTCATCCAGTCCCACCATAGAAGGGACACTTCCTACTGTCCCAGGTTGCTCCAGCCTGGCCTTGGACATTCCAGGGATCCAGGGACAGCCACAGCTTCTCTTGGAATTCCATCCCCACCCCAAAAGGAAGAATTCCCTCCCAAAATCCCATCTAAAGCTGCTCATGGAATCCTGGCGTGATTTGGGTTGGAAGGAACCTCAAAGTCCATCCGGTGCCACTGTGGGCAGGGACAGCTGGCACAGAGGATGTGGCTCCAGCCTGGCCTTGGACACTTCCAGGGATCCATTTTTGTTCCCAAAATCCCATCTAAAGCTGGAGATGGAGTCATGGGATGGTTTGGGTTGGAAGGAACCTCAATGTCCATCCAGCCCCACCATGGCAGGGACACTTCCTACTGTCCCAGGATGCTCCAGCCTGGCCTTGGACACTCCAGGGATCCAGGGGCAGCCACAGCTTCTCTGGGAATTCCATCCCAGCCCCTCCCCACCCTCATTCCTGCCCAAAATCCCATTTCAATCTCTCCTTTCCCAGTGTGTCCCCATTCCCTGTGTCCTGTCCCTCCAGCCCTTGTCCCCAGTCCCTCTCCCTGGATCCATAACTGGTGCACCATGGCAGTTCTGTCCCACTGCTCATCCCTCACCATCCGCCACAGCCTGGGAATTCCAGCTGCCACAGGAATTCTGGATGCTAAAATACGAAATAATCAACATTTTAGAGCTCCACTGTCACTTTATTTATCCAAACCCCTGAATTAAAAACAAACCCCAGATAGCACACAGTGTATGAAAGTTGATCCCAGTTGATCCTAGATCTGGAAATTCCAGGGATTTTCCAACAGAACAGCATCATTTGGAATTCTCCCTGTGCTCCAAAGCCAAGAAATCACATCCTGGAGGTACCTGAGCTCCTGGGGAAAAGTTTTCTTCAGGATCTGATGGATTTTGCTTTTCCAAACCTTTAATAACCCACATTATTCCTCTTCCCAAACCTCCCTGCTCCTCTTCCCCGTGTTTCCCTAACTTTCAGCACATCAAATCCGAAAGCAAAACGCTTTTCATTCTCAGCAAAACTTCCAGCAGAGGGGAAAATAAATTCCTTTATTCCCCACCTCCTTTCCCTTTCCCACTGACATTCCACATGCTAAACTCCTTTGAAAATCCAGGGTGGAATTATGAGATTTCAAATCCTCAAGTCCCCTTTGCTTTCAGCGGTTGTTATCCAGAAGATTCTTTTCCCCTGTGGAAAATCCGCTGCATAATGACTCAAAATTATCTTCCCTCGCTGCTCTTTGGATCCTCAATGCTCAGGTTTTTCAATCCTTTTTTTCCCTGCTGCCTGAAAAATTCCATTTAATTTAGATTATTCCCCCCTGAATGTTTCAGTCCTCCACATCAGGGCATGGATGGAGTTTTGTTTCAATAAAAAGGAGCTGGAATTTCCCAGATTTTCCTCATTATTCCTGAAAGGAATAATTTCATCCTTTTAAAGAATTCCTGAAAGGAATGATTTTATCCTTTTAAAGAATTCCTGAAAGGAATCATTTAATCCTTCTCTCCAACCCCAGGAGCTGAGCCTGAATTGGGGCCAAAAGCAACAGAAACAAGACGAATTCCCGTCGGGAATTTCCGCCGCGGCTCGAGCGGAAAAGTTTGGATTGCAGCCCGAAAATTGTGTCAAGCCCAGAGGTACCTCATTAGCAGCCGCTGGTAATGAGGAAATTAATGAGCCCCCGTGGATGGGGTGGGATCAAATCCCATCCCAAAAAACTCACAGCGAGGATTTCATCCCGAAAATGGCTTTGGATGGCAAAATTCCTCTCTGTAAAGCGTTAAAACCAGCAGAACTCACCGGATATTCAACCAAAAAAAGTGATTAAATAAGGAGAGGAATTTATTTATTTATTGTTTGGGGGAGAATTTTCATGGCTCCAAGGGATGGGAATGAATCAAACCATGGGATTTGGATTTTGGGGTTGTTGAGTTTGGAGCTGCTTGGGTTTGGTTTTAAACAGGAAATTCTGGAGATTCCACAACTCCCAGCAATGCCCAGAAGCCAGAAAAGGCATGGATTTGCTGGATTTAGGGCTGGAGAAGAAACTGAATTGAGAATGGAGAAATGAAGAGAAGAGAATCTGCAGAATCTTCAAATTCCTTCCTGTGGTGAGTGGGTTGGGAATTTCCTCAAGGAGAAGGTGAAGAACAATTGTGGGAATGTCAGGGAGCTGCTCTTTGAATTTATTCTCATGAACACGACACAAAAAGAACTCCAGTTTTTCCTTTTCTTCCCCATTTTTCCTTCAAAATGTTCATTTTCAGCTGCTCCAAGCTGCTTCATTTCCAACTTCCCCTCTCTGGGCATTATCTGATTTCTCTTTTTTTTAATTTTTTTTTTTCCCCTGCGGTTGCCATAAAAAAATCTGTGAGTCAGAAAAAAAAAATGAAAATGGCTCTGGTTTCGATCAGCCTGGAGAACAAAATAATTATAGCATCCCCTGCTGAGGGAGGGATTGGCTCTCACAAAAGATTGGATTAAAAAAATAATTTAATCCCATTTTTTTCCAGGAGTTTCCCAACCACAGGTGCTGCTGTGTCCAACTCCAGCATTCCCAGAATTCCATGGATTTCCATAGCCTGGAAGCATTGGTGGCAGCAGAGGCATTAAAATTTAAATTTTCTCGGTTTTTAAATTTCCATTTAAATATGGGAATTGATGAGGAAAATGGAAAACTGCTCCCCAGCACTGGGAAAACCTCTGGAATTTGGTCCCTGAGTAATTTGGGACTCAGTGAGGAAAACATGGAAAATTGCTCCCCAGGACAAGGAAATGATTGCTTTGGGAATCAGGAAAACAGGGAAAACCTCTGGAATTTGGTCCTTGATGGATTGCTTTGGGAATCAGTGAGGAAAACAGGGAAAACTGTTGGGAATCCATGAGGAAAACAGGGAAAACTGCTCCCCAGAAGCAGGAAAACCTCTGACATGTGATTGCTTAGGGAATCCATGAGGAAAACAGGGAAAACTGCTCCCCAGCACTGGGAAATACCTCTGGAATTTGGTCCCTGAGTAATGATTGCTTTGGGAATCAGGAAAGCAGGGAAAACCTCTGGAATTTGATCCCTGAGTAATGATTGCTTTGATTTTTCACACCAAACCAGAAAGAAGCAGATGGAAGTTAATAATTTATGGAATTATGGGATCTTGGAATGGTTTGGACCAACTATGGAATCTTGGAAGGACCTCAAATCCCACCCAGTGCCACCCCAGGGACATCTCCAACCATCCCAGGGTGATCCAACCTGCTCTTGGACACTCCAGGGATCCAGGATTCCCACAGCTCCTCTGGGAATTCCATCCCATCCCTCCCCACCCTCACAGCCAGGAATTCCTTCCCTAAAAAACTGACTCTTCCCTCTCACAGGGAGCTCTGCAGCTCCCTGATCTCCTCCCAAACCAGGACATCCCAAATCCCAGCAGGAGCTGACGGAGCCACAGCAGGACCAGAGACCCCACAAATCCCACATTTCCCTATTCCAGAGCCCCCCGTTGGAGCTGCTGGATGGAGCAATCCCAATCCAAATTCCAATCCCAATCCCAAACCCAATCCCAATCCCAATCCCAATCCCAATCCAAATCCAAGTCCAAATCCCAATGCCAATCCCATTCCCAATCACACAAACTCCCTTCAGTCCCACTTCTCCCTGCACAGCACTATTTAGGAAGGGCAGAAATTCCAAATATTTCATCTTTTTTTCCATCCCTCATTTCCCTCTCCATCGCAACCTCGAGTTCCCAGCAGGAGCATGAAGATCCCCAGGAGCTTCCCAGGGAATCCACTCCCAAAAATCCATTCCCAGGAACGTATTCCCAAGGATTATTCCCAGGAATCCATTCCCAGGGACCCATTCCCAAGAATCCATTCCAGGAATCCATTCCCAGGAATCCATTCCTAAGGATTATTCCCAGGAATTAATTTCCAAGGATCATTCCCAGGAATTCATTCCCAGGGAATTCATTCCCAGGAATCCATTCTGAAGGATCCATTCCTGGAAAACCATTCCCAGGAATTCATTCCCAAGGATAATTCCCAAGAATCCATTCCCCAGGATCCATTCCCATGAATCCATTCCCAAGGATCATTCCCAGGGATCTATTCCGAGGAATCTATTCCCAAGGATCATTCCCAGGATCCATTCCCAGGAATCCATTCCCAGGAATTCATTCCCAAGAATCCATTCCCAAAAATCCATTCCAGGAATCCATTCCCAGGAATTCATTCCCAAGAATCCATTCCCAAGGATCATTCCCAGGAAACCATCCCCAGGAATCCATTCCCAGGAATTAATTCCCAGAAATAATTCCCAAGGATCCATTCCCAAAAATCCATTCCCAAAAATCCATTCCCAGAAATCCATTCCCAGGAATTCATTCCAAAGGATCCATTCCCAAAAATCCATTCCTAGGAATTCATTCCTGAGAACCCATTCCCAGAAATCCATTCCCAAGGATCCATTCCCAAGGACCATTCCCAGAAATCATCCCAAGGAAAATTCCCAGGAATCCATTCCCGAGGATCCATTCCCAAGTATTATTCCCAGGAATCCATTCCCAAGGATCCATTCCCAAGGACAATTTCCACATCCACCACAAGCTCCGGCAGAATTCCAATTCCCTTTTCAGTGCTGAAAAGAGGATTTTTGGAACTTCACCCTCAAATCATTCCAGCTTTTCCGGCCCTTTTCCCACTTTTCAGCATCACATCCATCCTGCACATTCCCTGTCTGAGCTGGGAGTTCTCAGCCAGAGGAATAAATCGGATTTTTTGTGCGAATTTTTATGCAGATCTGGATTTTTTTTTTTTCTCCTCTCCCCCTCCCCGCAGTGAAAAGCCTTCATTCTTCTCCTGGAAACTCTGCCAAACTTAGGTGCTATTTCTGGTGAGCAATTAGCAAAAGAATCAGTCCCAAAAATACTGCCGTTACCAGGCAGCAGGGCTGGGAAAGGGGAAGAAGCGAGGAAAAAAGGGGGGAAAAAAGAAAAAAAAGGGAAAAAAGCAAGGAAAAAAGGGGAAAAGCAAGGGAAAAAGGGAAAAAAAAATAGGAATACATGCTGGGATCTGATATTCCTTTGAATCAGGGGTGAGCAGCCTGGGATGGGAAAGATTTAATTGGGGAATTTTCATTAATTGGAGAATCCTCGTTAATTTGGGCTCTTTTCCCTCTGCTCCATGATCCCATCTGGGAGTTGTCCCATTCCTGATCACATCCAACTCCACATCCAAGGAATTGTGTCTCCTCCTCAAGATCTTGTTCTCTGGAGGCTTTAAATATCCAAATAAATCCCCAAAAAATGAGGATGAATGAGGAAATTTAACCCCAAAATCATAAAGCAGAGCTGGATCAGCACCACCCAAGAGAGGCACTCAGGATAATCCCAATTTCCTTGGAAAAATCCATCCAGAGATGGAGGAAAAAAAAAGTACTTGAAGGAAAAATACTTTGAAGGAAAAAAATTACCATGAGAAAAAGCTGCAGGACTGAATTGTGCCGCCTGATCCCACGTTAATTAGGAACAAGTTCTGTGCTCTTTTCATTTGTTCTCAGGCACAACACAACACAAAAATCTGTGCCTGAAAGGGCTGGGAGTTCTTTCCTGGCTCTGAGGGCAAGGACGGCCTGTGAATGTCACTGTCACTGTCACTGTCACTGTCACTGTCACTGGCTGCAGCAGTTTTTGGGGGAAATCATCGTTATTATCCCAAATTTATGAGAGGGGAGAGGGATTTCTGAGGGAATGTGATCACCCACTGGAGGGCAGGGATCAGACATCCAGGGATCCCTGAATTCCAGCGTCCATCTAATGCCTGAATGAGGTTACCTGAACCAGAGGAGAGAAAAATTTAGGAGAATAAAAATCAGATAAATTTATTAAAGGCCTTTAGGTACATTCAGGGCAGACAGAGCTCACTCCAGAGGCTACACCCAAAATGGACAGTGAGTCACGAGTTCTTCACATTTTATAAGTTCTGTAATTAACAAATTGAGCCTCAATCCTCCAATTACACCTTCAGCTGATGATGTCAATCAGCCCAAGTTTGCTCCCCAATTCACTGTTGGTTCCATATTTTGGGGCTCTGAGGCAGCAAAGTGTCCTTGGATTCCCAAATTACAGGAATTGTTTTGTCTAAAATGCTGGGAACAGAGGTTTTAGCACTTTATACGAAACCTAGAGCTGCACAGCAAAGCTACAGATACACAAAAAAATAGAAGTTTTAGTCCTTAAGGCATCACATCCATCCCGAGGAGGAGCAGGGATGCCACATGGAGCACACACTGCAGATTCCAGGGAAATCAGAGGTGACACAAAGCTGTCCCTGACTCCTGGAGAACCAGGATCACCTGGGATGTGGAGTGGAGAGAGGGAAGGAGGTGGCAGAAGCACCAGAGCATTCCAGCAGTGTTTCTCTCCCTGAAAATTCCCAGCAACTCCTCTAGCTGAGCTCATTCCAGAGGCAAATCCCTCCCCAGCAGCACTCAGGGATGGAAGAGGAACCCTGATCTGCCTCAGGAGCAGGGATGGTTTCTCCTCCTCCCCTTCACATCCTCTCAACACCCAAAAAACTTCCCAAATCCTCCTTGCCTTTGCTGACCCAGTTTGGTGTTGCAGCCCAGAGCAGAGTCTGGCGCTCCTCCCACGTTCCCAGCAATCCCACAGCACCTCAGGGAGGAATCTCAGCCACCTCCAGCCCCTCCGGAGCATCTCCCGTGCTCAGAGGGGTTTATTGCACTCTCAGTACCCGGGGAGTGATGGGGAGGGAGGATAAATTGATAAATAAAGCATTTAAATCAATTTATTTGGAGTAAACCCCTACAGGGGCATCAGGTAATGCTGGAGCAATTCAATAGGAAAACCTAAAAACATCCTGGTAGGAAGAGAATTGACTGGAGATGTGTCAGAGATGGAGATAATTCTTGTAGAATCCACTTTTGGCTGCACAGTGGGAAAAGTTAAAGTGTGGGACATGAGTTGTGCCTCAGCGCCTTGGTCTGAGCAGGAATCCAGGCTGGGAAGGGAAGGGATTGGCTTTGGGAAGTTTTTAGGGATTTTTTAAAGGGATTAATCCCGTGAGAATGGGTTCTGAGAAAGCCATCGGTGCCGGATTTAAATGGTGGGGATGGAATTTGGGACACTGAGCAGGGAATGGCAGAGGGAAAGTCAGGAAGTTTCCTGTTTGTGTTTTGGTCCATCCATTTATCCATCCTTCCATCATCCATCCTTTCATCCATCCTTTCATCCATCCATCCATCATCCATCCATCATCCATCCATCATCCATCCATCATCCATCCATCATCTATCATCCACTCTCCATCATCCCTCCATCCATCCATCCATCATCCCTCATCCATCCATCATCCATCCATCCATCATCCATCATCCATCCATCCATCCTTCCATACTTCCATCCATCATCCATCCATCATCTATCATCCACTCTCCATCATCCATCCCTCCATCATCCCTCCATCCAACTCTGTCCATCCATCCATCATCCATCCATCATCCATCATCCATCCATCATCATCCATCCATCATCCATCCATCCATCATCCATCCATCATCCATCCATCATCCACTCTCCATCATCCATCCATCCATTATCCATCCATCTATCCACCCATCCATCATCCATCCATCATCCATCCCTCCATCCATCCATTATCCATTCATTATCCATCCATCCATCCATCCATCCATCCATCCATCTCCATCCATCCATCATCCATCATCCATCCATCCATCATCCATCCATCCATCCATCCATCCATCCATCCATCCATCCATCCAAATTATTCCCAAACTTTGGATCTCAGCAGCAACAAGAGCCACAATCTCTTTCCCAACCCCACGAGGTGCAACCAGCTCAGCCAAGCTGCTGCACGTGGACTGTGGAGATTTTTCCTCCAGGAAAAGCCGAGAAAGGTGGGGAGAAGCAGAGCCTGGAATCTGCCAGGCCGAGTAATTTTAGTTGTTTTGCTGGAGAAGGGAGCGTTGGGGGGGGAAGAAAATCAGAATTAATTTAAAGGCTGATATTTTCGGCTGCCTGGCTGCGCATGGATCTGAGCGCGGCGAGTTCCGCTAAAAATAGTCCTGAGCAGGAGAAATGAAAAGAACAAAAAGCAGGGCTGGAGGTGTGCTGGAGTGACTAATGCTCCACAATACGTGAGGAGTTCACTGCTTGCCCTCAGAGCGCTCTGGGATGTTATTTTTGGGAACCCAAAACCGGTTTTTCCTTTTCCTCAAAACTTTGGTTTGGGTGTTTTACCCGATTTTTGTTGCCGGCGTTGCGGTGAGCGTGAATTATTATTTTATTATCTCATTCCCAAGATAGAGTCTCGACCCAGAGCCCTGCAAACATTTATTTCATGAATAAAACCACTGGAAAATAAAAATACTGGAAAATAAAAGCGCTGGAATGTTCTCCAGTGGGAGATGTCCATGCTGGGGTGGGACTGGATGGGTTTGAAGGTCTTTTCCAGCCAAAACCTCTCTGGAATTCCATGATTCCACTCTACACCACTCCATTCCATTCATCCCAGCTGGACATTTTGAAGAAGTGAAATTTTGTGCTTCTCCAAAGTGCAGCTGAAAAACCCAATCAGCACGAAACACACCTGAAACGGGTTAGGAACTGCTTTGGGTTAAAATTTACTGATTATTTTTCTTTTCTGAGACATCCTGACCTCCCAGCCTTCAGCCCTGGTCACTGAGTGGATCTCCTTGAAATTACGATTTTTTAGAAATACCTGAAAATCTAGATATTTTTGAAGAATAACCCTGAATATCCTCATTAATCACAACCCTGCCCTTTGAAAATCCAATTATTTTTACCCCTAGTTCCTCTGGATCTCGAAGCCATGAATTCCAAAAACTAACTTCATGTTACATAAGATGAATAAAAAAAAAACCCCAAACCACAAAAAGCTTTTGTTTCAAATGTTTCCTGTCAGCTCCTCAAGAAGCTCCATTATTCCTCGGGCTTTGAAGTGAAATTTGGGTTTTTTGGGATGCTTTTCCTTGATGAGCAGGGATTTGTCCTCAATCCGGAGCATCCCCAGTTTCCTGACATTCAGATGGTGCAAAACCTCATTTTTGAAGCAAATTTCAGCCTGCAAAGCCTTTCTGGAGCTGTCTGGACTTCCCGTGGTGCTGTGGAAATGATTCAGCATCATTCCCATGTGGAATTTGGGAAACATTCCAGGGGCCAGGAATGTCCCTGAGCTCCGAGCCTCACTGACAGACCAAGGCACAGCCAAGCCTCATCTGTAATTTATTGCTGGAAATGAGCAAATTCCTTCATTCCAAATCCACTCCTGAGCTTCACACGAACAGAACAGATCCCATTTTTAAAATTTTTTTGGGAATGCATATCTGGTTTTACCCACAGACATTCCCTCTCCTGCTCTTCCCGTGTCCAAATTCCAGGGAAATGGAAAATATCATTCCCAGCCCTCCCTGAAGTGACAAACGGCTGGCGGAACTGGGAACAAACTGGGCCAAAGGAATCAAAAGAATCAAATCCAATAATCAGATTATTTCCCCCCAGGCACTGCCTCTGTCTGCAGCCAGACACAACTTCAGGCCCTGCCTGAAAAGCTGCAGGTAATTTATTTAAATATCTTAATACGGGAAAGGGAGAAAAAAGGAAAAATCCTCTTTGATGGAGGGTTTTGAAGAAGTGGGAAAGATTCCTGCAATCCCATTTCCAATCGTTCACAGGGAATTAGCTCTTTGCTCTGAGGAATCAGCAGTTCCCCGGCGGCTCGGCTGTCCCTGTGCCACCCGCCAGTGACACCAATTCCCTGCGGGATTTGGGGTTTTTGTCACTCGCGGCTCCCTCGGGCACCTGGGGAATGCCAGGGAAGTTTCTCCTGGAGGAAAATCCCTGGAGGAGATTTGGAGTTTGGAAATTTCCATTTCTCCGCGGGAAGGAATGGTTTGTCCCCAACCTGGGCTTTGAAAGAAGCTCAAACAGTGACCCTGCCAGGGAAATTTTGGATATTAAACATCGAAAAGATATTGTAATATATAGAATATATACTGGAATATCTGTGATTTCATATCTATGTTTACTTTAGGCATATATATGTATAAAAATATATAAAAATATACATTTAAATAGAAATAGAAAATATTTCATATGCATAATTACTTATATATATGAAATATATATATAATATATATAATATATATAATATACAATATATAATATACAATATATAATATATAATATTAATATATTATATATTATTATATATAATATATAATTATATATTATATATAGGTATATTTATATAATATAAAAATATAGATGAAATATATATTGTATATTGTATATTATATATTATATATTATATATTATATATATTATATTATATATATTATCTATTATATATTATATATTATATATGTTATAGCTATATATTATATTATATCTATATATAATATATACAAAATATATACACATTATATATATTTATATAATATATACAATATATATAATACATAAATAAAATATATAAATATATATTACATATCTAAATAAGAAATAAAGAAAAAATATATTTAAATATATTAAATATAAATATATATTTATACATTTCAATATAAACTACAGAAATATATATATTTCTGTATTTTACCTTTAAATAAATCAGCTAAATGCAAATATTTCCTCCAGTGCATCCTGTCCTATAAACACAACCCTCCCAGGAATCTCCCATGGCATTTTCCCTCTGGATCTGCTGTCAGGGAATTCCAGTTCACAGCTCCTCCTGAACCCTAAATCCTCCCCCATTTCCAGAGGCAAATTCAAAATCCTCCTGGTTTCGCTTCCCTCTGCATCCCTGAGATGCTTTTATGGGATTTCCTTCAAATCCCTGTTTTGCCAAGGGCTGCATCCCTCCAGCCGGAATTCTGGAGCCAAAAAAAGATCCCAAATATCAAATGCAGGGATGTTTTATTGGGGTCAAAAGCAGGTGAGGGAAAAATCCTACAGGGAAATTTCCCCGGAGATTTTCCAGCCTGGTGTGCTTGGCTGGAGCAGCTGTGATCCCAAATTTCTGAGCTTTTCCTCCTCTGGGAATCTTGGATGAACCTGGATGGGAGTGGGGAAAATGTCAGACCTGCTGTGGCTGGAATCTGCTCCCCCAGGGTGGGAAAAGTGAGGGAAAAGGGAAAATTGAGGGAAAATTAATGGGGAAGGAAATGGGAAAGAAATAATGGGGGAAGGAAGGAAGGAAGGAAGGAAGGAAGGAAGGAAGGAAGGAAGGAAGGAAGGAAGGAAGGAAGGAAGGAAGGAAGGAAGGAAGGAAGGAAGAAAGGAAGGAAGGAAGGAAGGAAGGAAGGAAGGAAGGAAGGAAGGAAGGAAGGAAGGAAGGAAGGAAGGAAGGAAGGAAGGAAGGAAGGAAGGAAAGAGAAAGAAATAAAGGGAAAATAAAGAGGAAAGAAAGGGGAAAGAAAGGGGAAATTAAGGGGAAATTAAGGAAAAATTAAGGGGAATTAAGGGGAAGTGAGAGGAAAAAAAGGGGAAAATAAGGGGAAAGAAATGGGAAACAAAACAAGGGGAAATGAAGGGGAAATGAGGGAAATCCAGGGATGGTGGTGCTGAACTATGAATTCCATGAATTTTTCAGCAGCCTTGGAATTTATTCATTCAATCCAATTCCCCAGGGAATAAATCAAGAAATCCCAATAAAAATGGTCTTTTTGATTCTTGGAGTCAACTGCTGGAATTCCCACATGGAATTCTCGACCCTCCTGGAACTCATCCTGTCCCACCAACACTTTTATTCCAATTCTCTTTGCCATTCCCACACAAAAAGCAAATTGTATTAATTAAATCGCAATAAGCTGGAGGTTGACAAACCCCAGCTTTCGAAGGTAACACCTGTGGGAGCTTTGCAATTCATTGTGGGAATAACAGAAATCAGATTTCCACCTGCTCTGGGTCGAAACTGAGCTCATTTCTGCATCACCAGTTTAATTCAAAAATCAGGGTGGCAATGTCGCTGTCAGAGGAAATTGTACCCTAGGTGGGTTTTATATTTTATTTTTATTTTTTTTCTCAAATTGCAGTCAATCTGTGCTGATATTTCAGCTGCTTTTCACAGGTGGGAAGGACAAAAAAGGTTCTTTCTGCTTCAAAGCCCACCAAATTTTTATTCCATCGCATCAAATGGTGTTTTATTGCTGCAGAGAAAATCCTGGGAATGTGGAGGGAAAGTCCTCAAATGCTCAAAATCACGTTTGGGAGTTGATTTGAATGGCTTTGGGGAGTTTATGGATTGTGTTTAAATGCATAAACTCTGAATTTTGGGGTTAATCACCTTCATGGATTATATTTAAATTGTATTTAAATGCATAAACTGAATTTTGAGGTTTATCACCTTTATGGATTATATTGAAACACATAAACTCTGAATTTTGGGGTTCATCACCTGTATGGACTTTATTTAAATGCATAAACTCTGAATTTTGAGTTTAATCACCTTTATGGACTATATTTAAATGCATAAACTCTGAATTTTGGGATTAATTCTTTTTAAATGTATAAACTCTGAATTTTGGGGTTAACACCTTTATGGATTGTGTTTACATGCGTAAACTCTGAATTTTGGGGTTAATCACCTTTAAACACATAAACTCTGAATTTTGGGGTTAATCACCTTTAAATGCACAAACTCTGAATTTTGGGGTTCATCACCTGTATGGACTATATTTAAATGCATAAACTGAATTTGGAATTTAATCACCTTTATGGACTATATTTAAATGCACAAACTGAATTTCGAGGTTTTTCACCTTTATGGATTATATTTAAATGCATAACTCTGAATTTTGGGATTCATAATCTTTATGGACTATATTTAAATCCACAAACTCCAAATTTTGGGATTCATCACCTTCATCAACTATATCTAAACGCACAAACTCTGAATTTTGGGGTTCATCACCTTCAGTGCTTCAGGGCAGAGGTTGCCCAGAGGAGCTGTGGTTGCTCCTGGATCCCTGGAAGTTCCCAAGGTTTTCCAGGTTGGATCACCCTGGGACAGTGGGGAGCAGGAATGGAATTCGGTGATTTTAGATCCTTTCCAACCCAACCCATCCCGGAATTCCATGATTTCCACACTCTGTCCATCCCTGCAGCTCAGCCTGGCTCTGTTCCACACTCCACATCCAAAATTTCGGATCCCAGAGGATCCCAGAGCTCTTTTCCCACCTTTCCCAGCGCTGGGCTCTTTGTAACCTAAATCATTCATCTGGAACAAGATGTTCTTCCAGGGCTACAGCAGAGCTTGGAAAAGATTCAAACCCAAATATCCCCTGGAGGGAATTAATGGAGAACTTGTGTAAAGCCGAGCAGCAGGAATTTATCAGGAATCATCTCCAGAAGGGAAGTGCTGAGTCCAACACTTGTTGCCAATGTGCAGCGGAAGGGATGGAATTCCCTAAAATGTGGGATTTTTGATCGGATCTAAGCGTTCTTCCTGGTGAAATGATCATGGATTTCTAGATTTGGTCATCGTTTTCGAGATGTTTGGGTGAATTGGGATGTTTGGATAAATTGGGATGTTTGGATAAATTCGGATGTTTGGATAAATTGGGATGTTTGGATGAATTGGGATTTTCAGAAAATTTGGGATGTTCAGATGAGTTGGGATGGTTTGAGTGAATTGGGACATTTAGAAGAATTGGAATGTTTGCATGAATTGGGATGTCTGGATGAATTATGATTTTCAGAAGATTTGGGATGTTTAGATGATTTGGGATGGTTTGGGTGAATTGGGATTTTCAGATGATTTGGGATGGTTTAGAAGAATTGGGATGTTTGGATTATTTGGGATGTTTGGATGAATTGAGATTTTCAGAGGATTTGAGATGTTCTAAACCCAAGGTGGTTTAGAAGAATTGGGATATTCAGATAATTTGGGATGGTTTGGATGAATTGGGATGTTTGGATTATTTGGGATGTTTGGATGATTTGG
Organism: Lichenostomus cassidix; assembly: GCF_008360975.1. Lineage (NCBI taxonomy): Eukaryota > Metazoa > Chordata > Aves > Passeriformes > Meliphagidae > Lichenostomus > Lichenostomus cassidix. Next base: position 3,119,188 of record NC_139502.1, on the reverse strand, counting down.
GATGTTTGGATGAATTGGGATATTCAGAGGATTTGAGATGTTCTAAACCCAAGGTGGTTTAGAAGAATTGGGATATTCAGATGATTTGGGATGGTTTGGATGAATTGGAATTTTCAGAAGATTTGGGATGGTTTGGATGAATTGGGATGTTTGGATGAATTAGGATTTTCAGATGATTTGGGATGGTTTAGAAGAATTGGGATGTTTGGATGATTTGGGATGTTTGGATGAATTGGGATATTCAGAGGACTTGGGATGTTCTAAACCCAAGATGGTTTAGAAGAATTGGGATGTTCAGATGATTTGGGATGGTTTGGATGAATTGGGATTTTCAGAAGATTTGGGATTGTTTGGATGAATTGGGATGGTTTGGATGAATTAGGATTTTCAGAAGATTTGGGATGATTTAGAAGAATTGGGATGTTCAGATGAATTGGGATGTTTGGATGAATTGGGATATTCAGAGGATTTGAGATATTCTAAACCCAAGGTGGTTTAGAAGAATTGGGATGTTCAGATGATTTGGGATGGTTTGGATGAATTGGGATGGTTTGGATGAATTAGGATTTTCAAAAGATTTGGGATGGTTTGGATGGATTGGGATATTCAGATGATTTGGTATGTTTAGAAGAATTGGGATGTTTAAATAAATCAGAATGGTTTAGATAAATTTGGATTCTTTCCCCCTCAACATCTTCAGAAACAATCATTAAAAGACACCAAAATAATGCCCTGATTTTTAAATGCCTCTTTAATAACCCCAAACACTCCAACCAGGGAGCAAATCCAACCTTCATCCCACAAAATGGATATTCCAAGGAACATGTGAAAGAAACCAGACTAGGTACAAAACTGAGCCGAAATTATTGATTCTGAGTCCAACTCTCCGCAGCATTAAAACATGTTTTTTTAATTCGTGGGATTTTATTTTTCATAATTATTCTCTGTTCCAATATTAGAAATATTCAAAATTTCATGAAGCCTAAGCTCTTTAGGCTGCAAACGCTGAGCTCTTTTTTTTTAATAAATAAACATCCTTTCAAGTGCAAAAATATTGCATTATTAAATGCAAATGAAAAAACGGGATTTTTGGTCCTTTGTTTGGATTCCTGGGTGAGCTGAAAACGCAGCTCGGTGGGGGTTTGCTTTTTTTCCCTAAAAATCAGCATTACATCCAATATTTTTTTTCCCTAAAAATCAGCATTACATCCAATTACTTCCACCTGAAATTCCGGAATTTTCCAGCCCCCAATTCAGGTTCTGGAAGCAGTTTGGTGTTGGAAACTGGAGCAGCTTTACCCCCTGAGCCACCCCTGGCTGTGGGCAACTCATGGACCAGTTGGGTTCCAGCTGGATTCCAGTTGGATTCCAGTTAAATTCCAGTTAGTTTCCAGCTGGATTCCTATTAGATTCCAGTTGGATTCCAGTTGGATCCCAGTTAGATTCCAGTTAAATTCCAGTTGGATTCCAGTTGGATTCCAGTTGGATTCCAGTTAGATTCCAGTCAGATTCCAGTTAGTTTCCAGTTGGATTCCCATTAGATTCCAGCTGGATTCCAGATAGATTCCAGTTGGATTCCAGTCAGATTCCAGTCAGATTCCAGTTGGATTCCAGTTAGATTCTAGTTAGATTCCAGTTGGATTCCAGTTAGATTCCAGTCAGATTCCAGTTAGTTTCCAGTTGGATTCCCATTAGATTCCAGCTGGATTCCAGATAGATTCCAGTCAGATTCCAGTCAGATTCCAGTTGGATTCCAGTTAGAGATTCCAGTTAGTTCCCAGTTGGATTCCAGTCAGATTCCAGTCGGATTCCAGTTGGATTCCAGTTGGATTCCAGTTGCATTCCAGTTGGATTCCAGTTGGATTCCAGTTAGATTCCAGTTGGAATCCAGTCAGATTCCAGTCGGATTCCAGTTGGATTCCAGTTAGATTCTAGTCAGATTCCAGTTGGATTCCAGTTGGATTCCAGTAGAATTCCAGTTGGATTCCAGTTGGAATCCAGTTGTATTCCAGTTAGATTCCAGTTGGATTCCAGTTAGATTCCAGTTGGATTCCAGTTAGAATGCAGTTAGATTCCAGTTGGATTCCACTTAGATTCCAATTGGATTCTAGTTGGATTCCAGTTGGATCCCAGTTGGAAAAACATCTCTTTCCTTAAAAAAAAACCATCTGCAGGAGCCTCGCCCATCTTTCTGCTCTGTGATTTGATTTCCCATTGATGAGAGAGGCAAAATTCCCAAATATTTTTATTATCTGGAAGTGATTCTCCTTCAGAGCTGATTTTCTTTCCCTCCTCACCAACACTAAAACCAAACCCATTTTTAGGACTCTTCAATTCCAGTTTCACCTCCTGGCTGAACAGCATTCCAGCAGATTTTGGGGTGGTGGGAAACCCCAGCTCAGCGTTCCTCCCTGGGCTGTGGTTATGCAAACGAGCAGAATAAAGAAAAATAAAGAGTTTTTATTCTCCCTTGCCTGAATATTCGCTGGAATTATGCAAATTCCAGCTCCACGGAGCCACTTTGCTCCCTCTCCTCCTCACTCCTCCCTGGGTTTGGCTCGGCAGGAAAATGGGTTTGAGTGGAAAACCCGAAATGGTTATGGAAGAGAACAAATGAATCACTTCAGTTGGGATCATTTCTCCTTCACAGGACATCGCGGATGTCGCGCTTGGAGGGAAAGGGAAATGGAAATGGGAATGGGAATGGGAATGGAAATGGAAATGGAAATGGAAATGGGAGCTTTGCCTTCTGAACTGCCTCATTTCCCAGCTCTAAATGGGATTGCAGAGGAATTTTGGGATTCCCAGCTCCAAACAGGATTGTGAACGAATCCTGGGATTCCCAGCTCCAAATGGAATTGCAGAGGAATTTTGGCATTCCCAGTTCCAAACAGGATTGTGGAGGAATCCTGGGATTCCCAACTCCAAATGGGATTTCAGAGGAATCCTGGGGTGTGTTCAGGGTTTTCCACAAGTCCCAAAGCCCAGTGCTGTGTGCTCTGTGCTCTTTCCCGGGGTTTCCAAAAGTTGGTTCATCCAGGCTGGAGAGGCCTGAAGGAGCTGCAGGAGAGCTGGAGAGGGACTGGGGACAAGGGCTGGAGGGACAGGACACAGGGAATGGGGACACACTGGGAAAGGGAGATTGAAATGGGATTTTGGGCAGGAATGAGGGTGGGGAGGGGCTGGGATGGAATTCCCAGAGAAGCTGTGGCTGCCCCTGGATCCCTGGAGTGTCCAAGGCCAGGCTGGAGCACCCTGGGATGGTGAGATGTCCCTGGGTGGCACTGGATGGGATTTATTTCCAGCCCAATCCGTTCTGGAATTCTCTGAGGATGACTCCCTGCCCTGTGCTGCTGTGTGACTCCCGAAATGTGGGCAGGAGCAGAACTGGAATTAGGGGCTCTGATCCCGAAGGCACAGGATCCATGTCTGGGCACAGGAATGTCATGGAATCATGGAATGGGTTGGGTTGGAAAGAACAAGGGAAGTTTCAGGGAAGTTTCAGGGAAGTTTCAGGGAAGTTTCAGGGAAGTTTCAGGGAAGTTTCAGGGAAGTTTCAGGGAAGTTTCAGGGAAGGGAAGGGAAGGGAAGGGAAGGGAAGGGAAGGGAAGGGAAGGAAAGGAAAGGAAAGGAAAGGAAAGGAAAGGAAAGGAAAGGAAAGGAAAGGAAAGGAAAGGCAAGGAAAGGCAAGGCAAGGCAAGGCAAAACCATCTTTTCCAACAACTCTGGAAAGAGGATGATCCTCCCCAGCCCAGAATTCCAGCTGCAATTCCACCTTTTCTCCACACCTTGGGTTCAACCAAAGCCAGGATTTGCCCTTGATAATCCCAGTGCTTCCCTTCCCTCTCAGGCCACTCCGAGCTTTCTCTAATTACTTCCTGCATCTCCCATCCCGTGTTTTATCTCCATCATTAATTAAGGAGGGCTGGAAATCTAAACTGCGCCGAGTGGTCAAGACTTTGATCCATCTGGAAAATTCCTTTGATCCTGAGCCTCAGGAGCTCCGCTTTGCACATCGTTTCCAGGCTGAACAGCAGATTTTGTTCTTCCTGGGAGGCAGAAACCAGAATAGAAACCTGCTCTGCTCACAGGGGTTTCTCTGGGGGTGAAGAGGGAAAATTCTGAGAAAATTCTTAATTCGCTTCAGGTTTCAAAAGGACCTCGAGACCAGGTGGGAAAAAACAAAAATCCTTTAAATGGTGCTAAATAAATCACTTTTAGGGCAGTGATGTCTCCTCCTGAATGCTTGGTGACATGAAATGGGCAGTTTTGATGTGAAAAATCAAATTATATTGGACCCGAAGAAGATCCAGGAGAAAAAAAACCTGAATTTCCAGTGTTTTGCCATGTTGGATATTCCCAATTATCTGTGATAAATCCTCCCTCACAGCCTCTCCCCATTCCCATTCCTGCCTGAGTCAGAACAGATGGAAAACTCAGCCCTTGGAGCTGCAGGATGGCACTGAACAGATTTTCCCCAAACCTGTCTGAGGGTTTCTTTCTCCCCACCACCACCAGAACAGAGCTGGAAGCAGGAAAATCTCTCCCTGGAATGATGCTGATGGAATTCCCAATGCCATCCCCGGGCTGGAACTGCTGGAATTCATCTTCCCCATTAGCTCAGATTTACAGAGAAGCTTTTTATTTTATTTATTTATATTTTTTTCCCTCCGATTTCGCAGAGAGAAAAGGAATTCTGAGCGTTCTGGGCAGGGAATTTACAATTCATGTTCTTTTAACAGCTCTCCTCCCCCAGGCTGGGGAGAGGAACTGAATCCAGAGATTCCCAAAATGATCTTCCCAACACCTCCTGCCTCTTCCTCATGGAATTCCTCTCCACTCTGCTGCCTGCAAACACCCTGAGCTTCTGTGATCTCCACCGACTGAGTGTCCTCAATATTGATAAACTGTAAAATTGTATTGATAAATCGATAAATTGCAAAATAAACGGATACATTTTAGCTGTAATGGATTAGAAATTTAGAATAAATTCTATTTTTTGGGGCTGTTCTGGGTCGATTTGTCTGTTTTAAGCACGGAGGGATGAGGAGCTTGGGGAGGTTCTTGGGGTCACCAAGGATTGGGATAATTGAGGGAATTATCCCTCAAGTGACTCTGTTTCTGCCTCTGGGACATCTCTGAGTTCTCTGCTAGGTTTGGGGTGATTTGGGTTCGTTTTCCTCCTTGGCTTATTTGTTATTAAATGTGGCTGATGTAATTCATATAAAATAATTTGGTTCAATTTATTCAGTTCAATTTTATTCAATCTATTCAATTCAGAACCAAACTGTTATCAAAACAGCTCCTGCAGAACCCCAAGATGCAAAAGAAATGGGACCAAAAATGACTTTAAAATGCATTTAATCCCTCCCAACCTCCCAGCCCCACTAAATCTGAGCTCCAGAGTTGTGTTTAATTAAAAACTGAAATAATTAAAATATCTGAGGCTGAAATCCTGCAGCCTCTGTCCCCAAACTCCTCGATTTTGGCCTCTGCACTGGGCTGAGGTGAAGCTCTGGCTGCACTCCCTGCAGATAACATCTCCTTTATTTATTTTATTCATGTTATTCATTGCCCTCAGCCTCGCAGCTCTGGGAAAACAGGATGTTCATCATTATCTTCCCGACACAACATGAATTTCACACCTCTTTCTGTCCTGGAAAAAGGACTTCCCACAGAGCCAGGGAAATCAGGGATGTGTCCTTTCCAGGGGGGTTTGAGTGGCTTTAGGGTGGCCTTGGGGACAGAGACTGACAGAGCCCTGGAGAGGATTCTTCAACCCAGAGCTGAATTTGGACCAAAAATTCTGGTCAAGGAGCAGCAGGAAAAGAAGGGAGAAGGGAAAAGTGCTAAACTGCTGCTCAGAAATGGTGGTTGTAGCTCCACATTGTTGTTAAATCAGAATAAATCGCCTCAGAGCAGGTTTGGAATTGGGGTTGTGGTGTGGATTAAAGAGAAACCTGAGCTGAGAGTGTTGATGGCAATTAAAGTGAACTGAAAATTAATTAATTACTGGGCAGGGGGAACTCCTCACCTCCCTCCTGCCTGGAGCAGCTGCTCCCCACCTTTGAGGCTCAGTTCCCCCAATTCCCACTCCAAAGTGGGAATTTTAAAATTTTAAAGCCCCAGAATGATGGAATTATGGAATGGTTTGGGTTGGGAGAGCCTTAAATCCCATCCAGTCCTTCCCAGGGATAACTCCAGCCATCTCAGGGTGCTCCAGCCTGGCCTTGGACATTCCAGGGATCTAAGATTCCCACAGCTTCTCTGGGAATTCCATCCCATCACCTTCCCAGGAGAAAATTCCTTCCCAATCTCCCTCAACCTGCTCTCTCTCAGGTCGAATCCATCCCCCTGTCCTGCTCTCTGCGCTCAAATAACAAAAAATAACTCACAAAAAGTTACACAAAACAACACCTCCAGGGTTATTTCTGTGTTCTGAGGTTCAGGAACTGTGATATTAATGCAATTTCTGCCGTAATTTCCCACTCAGCCGACGAGAATCAGCTCAGCTCTCAGCAGAGAACTCACTGGGCTTGTTGTCACGCACATTATTCAGCTCTCTCCCACTTCAAACAGATGCTTTTGTGCTGCTTTGTGCTCTGAGTTGGTAAATGTTCATCTTTTTAGAGATGTTTTCCCGAGGATGATGGAATAAAAGAGGATTTGTGATGAAATGAGTGGAATGGGAGATCCAACGGGCATGGGAGTGAGGCTGTGGCTGATAGCTCCAGTCAGGAATGAGGAATTACACCCAGGACACATTTGGGGATGTGAATGTGCCAATTGCTCCTCCAGCTCCCCAAATGTTCCTCATTTATCATGGAATTTTGGAATGTGGGACTCTTGGGACTCGCCATGCAAATGATGATTGACATCCCAAACCGTGGCTGCTCCAGCGCTGCTCTCAGAGCAGAATTTATAGAAATTAAAATCAACTTTTGAATCCCTTCCTCTCAAATAGACCAACCCAGCCCAACCCACCCGACAGGTATTGCTGCTGCTGCTCCAAAATCAGTGAGAATTCTCCCTGAGTGGAGAACAGGCAGGAAATCCATTTCCCTTCCCCACAAATCCCCATCACAGCATTCCCTGCCGGGCTGTCAGTGCTCCTGAGCTCACTTCAGATGGAATTCTGGTTCCCTTCAAACCAGCAGCAAAACTTCTGCCCAGTTCCCTTTCATCGGCAGGAAACAAAGCCAGGGGAAGGTTTGAAAGGGAGAGGAGATTCTCCTCGGAATGCTGACATGAAAGGAGGATGGTGAGGGAGGAAAACAAACCTCTCCAGCTTTGTTTTCAGCAGTGAGAAGAGAAATCTGAGCTGCAGGTTGAGGAGAGACAGCAGGGATCTGGGTGTGACCTCAGTGTGGGATTAAGCTGCTCCTGGTTTTGGGATTATTGGAGATCCATGGAAATCTCTGCCCCAAAATTACAGGCAAAACTGTCCATAAAATCCTGGAAAACCTCCCAGATCACCAAATCCAGGGATGGATCAGCCAAACACAAATGCAGTTTGGCTCAGACAGCCCAAAGAGATGAGGAAACACCAGGAGAAGCTTTTTTTGTCCCCAGAGTCCCAAAAATGAGGGAGAAATCAGGGCTGAGGTGACAGAACCACCCACCAACCCTTTTGGGCTGGAAGGATCATCCCAGGGTCATCCCAGGGTCACCCCAGGGTCACCCCAGGGTCATCCCAGGATCTCCTCGCAATGCTGACATGAAAAGAGGATGGTGAGGGAGGAAAACAAACCTCTCCAGCTCTGTTTTCAGCAGTGAGAATGGAAATCTGAGCTGCAGATTGAGGAGAGAGAGAGAGAGAAGGGATCTGGGTGTGACCTCAGTGTGGGATTAAGCTGCTCCTGGTTTGGGGATTATTGGAGATCCATGGAAATCTCTGCCCCAAAATTACAGGCAAAACTACCCATAAAATCCTGGAAATCCTCCCAGGTGACCAAATCCAGGGATGAATTAGCCAAACACGAATGCAGTTTGGCTCAGACAGCCCAAAGAGATAAGAAAATGCCCAAAGAAGCTTTTTTGTCACCAGAGTCCCAAAAATGAGGGAGAAATCAGGGCTGAGGTGACAGAACCACCCACCAACCCTTTTGGGCTGGAAGAATCATCCCAGGGTCATCCCAGGGTCACCCCAGGGTCATCCCAGGGTCATTCCAGGGTCATCCCAGGGTCATTCCAGGATCATCTCAGGGTCATTCCAGGGTCATCTCAGGATCATCCCAGTGTCATCCCCGGATCCCTGAGGGAACATCTGTTCCATCACAGCCAGGAAATCATCATTCAGAATTATCCTGGTTAATTATTACATCTGGAAATTATCCAGAATTAACCATCCAACCCGCCAGGCCCAACAGGTACATCCAGACCTCTTCCTGCTCCTCTTTCTCCACGAGAAAAAAAATAAAATTCCTTTCCAGAGGAACAATAAATTCCTTTTCCAGTGTATTCCAGTTCCCAACAGGCTCTGCCTGCCTCGGGCAAAAATCCCAAAGCGCTGAGAACTTTCAATGATGCTAATAAAATGCAAATAACGAAATGAAAGAACTCCAAAGCCCCAGAAACCCTTGTGAAGATCCTGCCACGACCATGCCACCCCCACCCCAATGAAGACATCCTTCCAAACACTTCTGAAGCCCAAAGGTGTCATCTCATTTGCATATTCATGAGCCTAATGAGGGGATCGAGCAGCCAGGCTGATGCTGTGTTTGCCTTTTCACGGGGAGGGGAAGAAACTCCCAAATTCCACTGATGCCTGATGAGTTTTGCCTTTTCTTCCTTATACCATTTTATACATTTTTATAGCTTTTTCCCATTTTCTGTACCCACTTTACGCTCTTTGTACTCTCAGCCTACATGCTTGGAATTCTTGTAATTTGATTTTTTTAGCTCAGTTTGGTGTCCTGTGAGACAGAAAGACCAAATTCACAGAAAGAGGGCAGAGAGCTCTGTGCTATCAAAAACTTGAGGTTTCAACCCTGGTTGAAATCTTCTCTCTGGAATATATTTCGTAAACTCAGCTCTAATCTCATTTAAGATGAAGTAATTAGAATAGAGAGACAATTACTTCATTTTTTAAGCTTCTTATTGGGGAATTTTAAGTAAATATGCTAATTTTCAAAGCCCATAAAATTGTTTCCACGTTATACAAAAAGTGTGAATCTCAACGTATTCCACCTGCAAGCAGCTGTGCACCTAAAATCCTATTAAAAATACCAAATTAAAACCATTTTAACCCCATTTTAACTCTATCTGTATCATATTTCTACCAGGGGATGCTGAAAAACAACACAACATCCCCTCTGAGCATCCTGGTGATGATAAACCTCCTCCTA
>NC_139502.1:3101317-3109345 GCF_008360975.1 Lichenostomus cassidix | reverse complement strand
ACCTTTGCATCTTCCACGAAATATTTGCGCATATTTCATAAAATATTCGTACATTCCGTAAAATACTAAATATAAATATTCCATGAAATATTTGTGCATATTTCATAAAATATCTACACATATTCCGTGAAATATCTGTAGAAATTCCATAAAATATCTGCGCAAATTCCATAAAATACCTGTAAATATTCCATGAAGTATTTGTGCATATTTCATAAAATATCTGTGCATATTCCATAAAATATCTGCACAAATTCCATAAAACACCTTTGCATATTCCATGAAATATTTGCACATATTTCATAAAATATCTGCACAAATTCCATAAAATATCTGCACAAATTCCATAAAATATCCGCACAAATTCCATGAAATATCTTTACATATTCCATAAATCATCTCCAAATCCTCACCTAGCCAATTTTCACTTCTTCCTGCCCAACTCTCTCTCAAGCCAGCAAACCTCATCCCGCGGACATCTCCTGACAATTCCACCCACGGATTTATTCCTCCCCATGAAAAAAACCTCATTTTTTGCCTGATATTTGAATTTTTTTCCCATCCCTCCCCTCCTTTCTGAGCGGCGAGACGGAGGAACTCCAAATCACTCTGCCTGAAATCAGCCCTGATTGAGAATTCTTTCATCTCAGTCATCTCCTCCCCGAGATGAAACATCTCCAACCTCCCGAAAACGCTGGGGAAGCAACAATTAAACAGCAAATCTGAGCTCTGAGACGTTTGCAGGAGGAGAAATGGCAGAGTTGCACTTCCCTCCTGCTGTAAATATAGATATAGAGATATATTTAGAGAGATCTAGCTATATATAGAGAGAGATAAATTATATATATATATATAAAATATATGTATATAAATATATATATCAAATCTGCATTAAATTCCAATACAGCCACTCAGAAAGGATTTACTTGATGGTGTTTTATTTATTTATTTTTTTTTTCCTCCTCCCCCCTGCATCCACTTTGGGGATTGGAATGTCTTTTGGGGTTATTCTTTATTTTGGGGGCATTTTTTTATTTCAGGGTTATTATTTATCTTGGGGTTATTCTTTATTTTGGGGCATTTTTTATTTCAGGGTTATTCTTTATCTTGGGGCTGTTCTTTATTTTGGGGCTATTATTTATTTCAGGGTTATTCTTTATTTTGGGGTTATTCTTTATTTTGGGGCTATTCTTTGTTATGGGTTTATTATTTATCTTGGGGTTATTCTTTATTTTGGGGCTATTATTTATTTCAGGGTTATTATTTATTTCAGGGTTATTCTTTATTTTGGGGCTGTTCTTTGTTATGGGTTTATTATTTATCTTGGGGCTATTTTTTATTTTGGGGCTACTATTTATTTCAGGGTTATCATCTATCTATTATTATCTGTTCTTTATTTTGGGGCTATTCTTTGTTATGGGTTTGTTCTTTCTTTTGGGGCTGTTATTTCTTTTGCTCCCCCTTCCCACCACTTTGCTCCTTTTCTTCATTCAATTTTTTGGAATTATTAAAGTTGGAAAAGTTCTCTAAGCATCCAATCATTAATTCACACTTGGGGAAGTGAGGGGTGTGAAAATCCTGTGCTTTGGGGGTCTGGAGGTGAGTAGAGAGAAATAAAAATGGAATGGACCTGAAATAAATAATAGCCATGAAGTAAATAATAGCCCTAAAATAATTAATGGGCCCGAAAGAAATAATAAGACCAAAATAAATAATAACCCCAAAATAAATAAATAATAGCCCCAAAATAAAGAATAGTCTCAAAATAAAGAATAGCCCCAAAATAAAGAATAGTCTCAAAATAAATGATAGACCTGAAATAAAGAATATCCCCAAAAGAAATAATAATCCCAAAATAAAGAATAGCCCCAAAAGAAAGAATAATCCCAAAATAAAGAATAACCCCAAAAGAAAGAATAGCTCCAAAAGAAATAATAATCCCAAAATTAATAATAATCCCAAAATAAATAATAACCTCAAAATAAATAATAACCTCAAAATAAATGATAACCTCAAAATAAATAATGGGCCCAAAATAAATAACAGCCCTGAAATAAATAATAGCCCCAAAATAAATAATAACCCCAAAAGAAAGAATAGCTACAACAGAAATAATAACCCCAAAAGAAATAATAACCCCAAAATAAAGAACAGCCCCAAAATGAAGAATAACCCCAAAATAAAGAATAATCCCGAAATAAAGAATAGTTCCAAAATAAATTATAACCCCAAAATAAAGAATAATCCCAAAATAAAGAATAGCCCCAAAATAAATAATGGGCCCAAAATAAAAAATAATTCCAAAAGAAATAATAGCCCCAAAATAAATAATGGGCCCAAAATAAAAAACAATTCCAAAAGAAATAATAGCCCCAAAATATAGTCCCAAAATAAATAATAACCCTCCAAAAAAGAATAGCCCCGAAATAAAGAATAGCCCCAAAATGAAGAATAATCCCAAAATAAAGAATAATCCCAAAATAAAGAATAGCCCCAAAATGAAGAATAACCCCGAAAGAAATAATAATCCCAAAATGAAGAAAAACCCCCAAATAAAAACAGCCCCAAAGCAGCAGTGGGGTTGGATCTGGATGATCTCTAAGGTTCCTCCCAACCTATTTAGGAATTCTGGGATCTGATATTCCCAAATCCCAAAGCCACCTTTCCCTCCTGCTCTGCCTGAGCAATCCAACCCCACCTGGCAATGTTTTCCCAACAGATCCATGCCAGGAGAGGGGGAAAAAAATGAAAAAAAAAAAAATTAGGGAAAAAAAGCAAAAAAAAAAAAAAATTAGGGAAAAAAAGCAAAAAAAAAAAAAAAGAGAGAGAAAAAAAGCAAAAAAAAAAAAAAGAGAAAAAAGCAAAAAAAATTAGGGAAAAAAAAGCAAAAAAATTAGGGAAAAAAAGCAAAAAAAAAATTAGGGAAAAAAAGCAAAAAAAAAAAAAATTTAGGGGAAAAAAAAAAAGGCAAAAAAAGCAAAACGTGTTGGGTAAATTCCTCTCCCAGAATAATCCCTCCAGCTCGGATGGCAATGTGTAATTACAGCCCTGGTAGGAATTAGTTGGGGCACTAATTAGTTCATGTTTGTAATGAGCTCAGCCATTCCAGGCGTTAGCATTAACCAGGAGCTGGGCTTGGAATTCCTTTTATCAGCACTCAGAGCAGCATCTCCTCCACCCTACAGATCATCTCCTGTCAGGGAGGGAAAATTCCCAATTTTCCAGCGGCTCCTGGATGGTGAGGAGAGGAAAAGGAGAGGATTTATTGCCGGTTTGGGGTCTTTTTTTGGGGCTGAGGCAGGGCTGGAACAGCAGGTGGGATTTTCCAGGTTAGATCAGTCAGGTTGTGGATTTGATGGAAAATCAGAAGTTTTGGAGTGTCCCAGGGGATGCTCTGCCCCTCTGGAAAATCAGGATGATCAATCCTGAAGCCCTGCAGGTTCCTCATATTGATATTAATTAATTAGAAGAGTCAAAACCCACTGGGTACATCCTGGGTTTGCCCAAACCTGATCAACCTAGTGCTTCACTGCTGCAGAAAGGAATCAAAAACACCCCAAAACCCCCAAAAAACTTGATATTTAGAGTTTCAGCATCTCCTTCTGAGGCTCAGAAATAAGGAATTCTGAGAAGAATTCTGAGAACAATTAAGAAGAGCTTTAATTGACTTCCATCCCACTCTGCCCGAGTTTTCCAGGTTACATCAGTCAGGTTGTGGATTTGACAGAAAATCAGAAATTTCCATGAGGTTCAGAGTGTCCCAGGGGATGCTCAGCACCTCTGAAAAATCAGGATAATCAATCCTGAAGCCCTGCAGGTTCCTGCATTATATCAATTAATACTGATATTAATTAATTCGATCAGAAAAGTCAAAACCCACTGGGTACATCCTGGCTTTGCCCAAACCTGATCAACTTAATACTTCACTACTACAGAAAGGAATCAAAACACCCAAAAAAATTTGATATTAAGAGCTTCAGCATCTCCTTCTGAGGCTCAGAAATGAGGAATTCTGATAACAATTAAGAAAAGCTTTAATTGACTTCCATCCCCATTCTGCCCAGGCAAACAGAACTCATCCACCACCAGCAGAGGCAGGGCTGGAACAGCAGATGGAGTTTTCCAGGTTAGATCAGGTTGTGGATTTGACGGAAAATCAGAAGTTTCCATGAGGTTCAGAGTGTCTCAGGGGATGCTCAGCCCCTCTGAAAAATCAGGATGATAAATCCTGAAGCCCTGCAGGTTCCTCATATTGATATTAATTAATTAATTAGGAGAGTCAAAACCCACTGGGTCCATCCTGGGTTTGCCCAAACCTGATCAACCTAGTGTTCACTACTGCAGAAAGGAATTAAAAACACCCCAAAAAATTTGATATTCAGAGCTTCAGCATCTTCTCCTGAGGCTCAGAAATAAAGAATTCTGAGAAAATTAAGAAAGGCTTTAATTGACTTCCATCCCACTCTGCCGGAGTTTTCCAGGTGAGATCAGTCAGGTTGTGGATTTGACAGAAAATCAGAAGTTTCCGTGAGGTTCAGAGTGTCCCAGGGGATGCTCAGCACCTCTGAAAAATCAGGATGATAAATCCTGAAGCCCTGCAGGTTCTTCATAATAATATTAATTAATTAGAAGAGTCAAAACCCACTGGGTACATCCTGGGTTTGCCCAAACCTGATCAACCTAGTGCTTCACTACTGCAGAAAGGAATTAAAAACACCCCAAAACCCCCAAAAAACTTGATATTTAGAGTTTCAGCTTCTCCTTCTGAGGCTCAGAAATGAGGAATTCTGAGAAGAATTCTGAGAAGAATTAAGAAAGGCTTTAATTGACTTCCATCCCACTCTGCCGGAGTTTTCCAGGTTAGATCAGTCAGGTTGTGGATTTGACAGAAATTCGGAAGTTTCCATGAGGTTCAGAGTGTCCCAGGGGATGCTCAGCCCCTCTGAAAAATCAGGATAATCAATCCTGAAGCCCTGCAGGTTCCATTATATCAATTAATATTGATATTAATTAATTAATTAGAAGAGTCAAAACCCACTGGGTACATCCTGGGTTTGCCCAAACCTGATCAACCTAGTGCTTCACTGCTGCAGAAAGGAATCAAAAACACCCCAAAAACCCCCCAAAAAACTTGATATTCAAAGCTTCAGCATCTCCTTCTGAAGCTCAGAAATAAGGAATTCTGAGAACAATTAAGAAAGGCTTTAATTGACTTCCATCCCACTCTGCCTGAGTTTTCCAGGTTAGATCAGTCAGGTTGTGGATTTTAGAGAAAATCTGAAGTTTCCATGAGGTTCAGAGTGTCCCAGGGGATGCTCAGCCCCTCTGGAAAATCAGGATAATCAATGCTGAAGCCCTGCAGGTTCCTTATATTGATATTAATTATTTAATTAGAAAAGTCAAAACCCACTGGGTACATCCTGGCTTTGCCCAAACCTGATCAACTTAATACTTCACTACTGCAGAAAGGAATCAAAACACCCAAAAAAATTTGATATTAAGAGCTTCAGCATCTCCTTCTGAGGCTCAGAAATGAGGAATTCTGATAACAATTAAGAAAGGCTTTAATTGACTTCCATCCCCACTCTGCCCAGGCAAACAGAACTCATCCCCCACCAGCAGAGGCAGGGCTGGAACAGCAGATGGAGTTTTCCAGGTTAGATCAGTCAGGTTGTGGATTTTAGAGAAAATCTGAAGTTTCCATGAGGTTCAGAGTGTCCCAGGGGATGCTCAGCCCCTCTGAAAAATCAGGATAATCAATCCTGAAGCCCTGCAGGTTCCTCATAATGGTATTAATTAATTAATTAGAAGAGTCAAAACCCACTGGGTCCATCCTGGTTTTGCCCAAACCTGATCAACCTAGTGCTTCACTGCTGCAGAAAGGAATCAAAAACACCCCAAAACCCCCCAAAAACTTGATATTCAAAGCTTCAGCATCTCCTTCTGAGGCTCAGAAATGAGGAATTCTGAGAAGAATTAAGAACAATTAACGAATTTTAATTGACTTCCATCCCCACTCTGCCCAGGCAAACAGAGCTCATCCACCAACACCAGAGGTGAACAAATTCCACTGTTTTTCCCTCTGCTGGGAATTCTGGTGGAAATTTCCCTCAGGAGAGAATCCTGTCAGAAATTCCCTCTGTCAGAGCAGCTCATTTCTCATTTGAAATGAGGATTTTGGGGCTCAGGGCTGCCAGCCAACCCAAAGGACATTAATGTCCCCAAACCCATCAGAGTTTTAATCCAAAAGGAAAGAGAATTATTTCTCCTGAGGAGATTCATCAAACCCTGTCTGGGGTTGCTCTGAAAACTTCCAACATTTGCATTTTTTAGTGGCTCAGAGCTGCAGGTAAATGATCCCTGAAAGAGGATGGAAGATTGTTCTTCTTTCCTGCAAAATTCCCAGAAAATCCTTGGGAGACTGGGGAAGTTCTCCCTTTGTTCCTCCCTCTGGAATTTCTCCAGGAGCATCCAGGGTTTTGTAGGAGATTTTGCCACTCCTGAGGAACTCTCTGTGCACCCAGGAAATATTTAATAAAGGCAAATCATTGAAATTTTACAATTAACTGTCTGTTCAAACCACCCAGAGGGAATTTTTGCTCCTCTTCAAAGGCCAAAGCCAAGATTTCCTCCCTTTGGAATTTCTCCAGGAGCATCCAGAGCTCTGCAGGAGATTTTGCCACATTTGAAGAGCTCTCTGTGCACCCAGGAAATGTTTAATAAAGGCAAATTATTGATATTTTACAATTAACTGTTTGTTCAAACCACCCAGAGGGAATTCTTTGTCCTCTTCAAAGGCCAAAGCCAGGAATTCCTTCCTCTGGAATTTCTCCAGGAATATCCAGGACTTTGCAGGAGATTTTGCCACTCGTGAGGAGCTCTCTGTGCACCCAGGAAATGTTTAAGGAAGGCAAATTATTGATATTTTACAATTAACTGTTTATTCAAAACATCCAGAGGGAATTCTTACTCCTCTGCAAAGGCTAAAGCCAGGAGTTCCTTCCTCTGGAATTTCTCCAGAGTTCCTCCCTCTGGAATTTCTCCAGGAGCATCCAGGGCTTGCCATCTCACAGGAGCCTTTTCCACACCTGAGGAGCTCTCTGTGCACCCAGGAAATGCAAATTATTGATATTTTACAATTAACTGTTTGTTCAAACCACCCAGAGGGAATTCTTACTCCTCTGCAGAGGCCAAAGCCAAGATTTCCTCCCTTTGGAATTTCTCCAGGAATATCCAGGGCTTTGTAGAAGATTTTGCCACACCTGAGGAACTCTCTGTACACCCAGGAAATGCTAAATAAAAGCAAATTATTGCTATTTTACAATTAACTGTCTGTTCAAACCACCCAGAGGGGTTTCTTGCAGGGTTTTCCCTCTTTTTGGGAGGTCAGAGGAGGTTATGGGTTTATTCTTTCTTTTGGGGCTGTTATTTCTTTGGCTCCCCCTTCCCACCACTTTGCTCCTTTTCTTCCTCACAATTTTATGGAATTCACAATTTCTTCCTCACAATTTTACGGAATTCACAATTTCTTCCTCACAATTTTATGGAATTCACAATTTCTTCATCACAATTTCATGGAATTCACAATTTCTTCCTCACAATTTTATGGAATTCACAATTTCTTCCTCACAATTTTATGGAATTCACAATTTCTTCCTCACAATTTCATGGAATTCACAATTTCTTCCTCACAATTTTATGGAATTCACAATTTCTTCCTCACAATTTCATGGAATTATGAAGGGTGGAAAAGCCCTTTAAGGGCATCCAATCATGAATTCACACATTCATCCCCCAACCCTCAATCCCCCATTCCTGACAGATTTTATCCAACCATTGCTCCTGACAGATGGGAAAACAAACATTTCCTCCACCCAGTGCAGTGTGGGGATGAAAATCAAATATTTTATGCCGAGTTGAGTCATTGCCATCCATCTCCTTTATCCAGAATCTCCTGGGAATCCAAAAACTTCTCTCAGGGTGGTTTATTTCTTTTAAAAAAAAACTTCCTGTGTGTGAAAGGAATCT
>NC_139502.1:3058827-3100819 GCF_008360975.1 Lichenostomus cassidix | reverse complement strand
CCTGTCATTCCCACCAATTACTGCAGGAGGGGGAGAAGGAAAACTATTTATAACCTGTCAGTCTCCAGAAACCACAATTATGATGATTTAATTAACACATGGAGAGGCTTTAGGCAATCACATCGTTCTAAATTTAAGAAGCAGCACATTTCAGGCCCAGGATGATTTAGAACGTTGAACAAACGCTGGTTGAAGCGGGGCAGGGATTTTTGATGGCCTCGCTGGTTCCTTTTAACGCATCCATCACGGCCAGGAGGTAATCCAAATGGATGTGGTGGTGAAGGATGAGAGCAGTGAGGAGTCAGCGAGGCTTTCAGAGGCCATCGAACAGAAGGAGAAGCTGATTTTTAATGAAGAATGGCTCTGAAAATGAGCAAAACCACACAACTCAAGTCTGTTAGTCAGAAACACTCCTTGGCGCGTTGGAAAAGCTTGGAAAAACGGCAAAGCAAGACGTGGAGAGTGAGGCTGAGCTTCCCATGGAGACCTTGGGATGAACTGTTCCATCCCTGGAGACACCCAAATCCAGGATATTGCCCAAAATTTCCCAAATCCTGGCTGCCCCACTCCCTGGGAAACCCCTGCAAGGAAATCACCCTTCAGGCCTCATTTCCTCCTCCTGGGTCCTGTTTTTCCAAAATGATTCCTTTGGGTTTTCCATGCTAGGGTTGAAGCTGGGAGGTGTCAGGTGCTGCCCAAACACAAATAATTCACCGTCAGTGGTTTCTTGATGTGATCAACACCCAAGGAACATGAGGGAAAATCCCATTTCTTCCATATTTCATCATCAGTTGTTTCTTGATTGGATCAACACCCAAGGAATGCAAAGGAAAATCCCATTTCTTCCATATTTCAACACCAATTTCTTCACAGAAATTGGTGGTGAAATATGGAAGAAATGGGAAATTTTGGATTAACATGATAATTGGATTAACACCCAAGGAACAGAAGGGAAAATCACATTTCTTCCATATTTCACCATGAATTTCTTCCTAGGATTAACACCCAAGGAACATAAAGGAAAATCTTACTTCTTCCACATTTCACCATCAATAATTTCTTCATTGGATCAACACCCAAGAAACATAAAGGAAAATCACACTTCTTCCATATTTCACTATCAATTTCTTCCTAATTGGATTAACACTCAAGGAACATAAGGGAAAATCCCATTTCTTCCATATTTCATCATTAATTGTTTCTTGATTGGATCTACACTCAAGTCACTTAAAGAAAAACCCAATTTCTTCCATATTTCACCATAAATTTCTTCCTAATTGGATCAACACCCAAGCAACATAAATGAAAATCACACTTCTTCCATAATTCAGCATGAATTTCTTCCTAATAGGATCAAAACCCAACCAACGTAAAGGAAAATCCAACTTCTTCCTTATTTCACCATAAGTTGTTTCTTGATTAGATCAACACCCAAGGAATATAAAGAAAAACCCCATTTCTTCCATATTTCACCATCATTTTCTTCCTAATAGGGTCAACACCCAAGCAACATAAAGGAAAATCCTACTTCTTGCACATTTCACCATCAATTGCTTCTTAAATGGATTTACACCCAAACAACATAAAGGAAAATCCTACTTCTTCCATATTTCATAATCAATTGTTTTTTGATTGGATCAACACCCAAGAAACATAAAGGAAATCACACTTCTTCCATATTTCACCATAAATTTCTTCCTAATTGGATTAACACCCAAGCAACGTAAAGGAAAATCCCACTTCTCGCACATTTCACCATCAATTGCTTCTTAAATGGATTTACACCCAAAGAACATAAAGGAAAATCCTACTTCTTCCGTATTTCATCATCACTTGTTTCCTGATTGGATTTACACCCAAGAAACATAAAGAAAAACCCCATTTCTTCCATATTTCACCATCATTTTCTTCCTAATAGGGTCAACACCCAAGCAACGTAAAGGAAAATCCTGCTTCTTGCACATTTCACCATCAATTGCTTCCTAAATGGATTTACACCCAAAAAACATAAAGGAAAATCCTACTTCTTCCATATTTCATCATCAATTGTTTTTTGATTGGATCAACACCCAAGAAACATAAAGGAAATCACATTTCTTCCATATTTCACCATCAATTTCTTCCTAGTTGGATTAACACCCAAGCAACGTAAAGGAAAATCCTACTTCTTGCACATTTCACCATCAATTGCTTCTTAAATGGATTTACACCCAAATAACATAAAGAAAAATCCTACTTCTTCCGTATTTCATCATCACTTGTTTCCTGATTGGATTTACACCCAAGTAACATAAAGGAAAATCCCATTTCTTCCATATTTCACCATCAATTTCTTCTTAATACAATCAACACCCAAGCACCATAAAGGAAAATCCCACTTCTTCCATATCTCACCATCAATTGCTTCTTAACTGGATTTAAACCCAAGTGACATAAAGGAAAATCCTACTTTTTCCACACAGGAAGAAAAATCTTGACCAGAGTTTACCCAGGGGAAAAAAATATTACAAAGAAACTCCTTCTTTCTGTGTGGTTCTGTCATTGACTGCCTCTCAAAACTGGAGATGGGGATTGCTTTTCCCACCCTGTGTTTATTCCAGGTGCAGTTGGAAGTGGTGGATCCCAATCCACACAACACCTTCGATCATGGACAAACGGATCATGTTAATCTTCCCCACAAATATTATTTTTCTGTTTGCTGTTGTGCATGTCAGGGAAAACGGAATAAAATTGTGGTGAGGAAAGAATGGGAAAAAGGAACCTTCAGAGCAAAGAGATGTTGGTTAAAATCACCAAATGTGCGATGCAGGGACTGAAAATTAGGAGAATGTTGCTTATCTGATGGGTTTGGAGAATTTAAAGTGTGATAGGAAAGAATTCCCAAAGGATAGGAAACAAAGCAGAGAAGCTCCTGCACATCACAAAGCCTTTTTGAAGGAATTTGCTCACGGATGGAGACACAGCCCTTCACCCTACAGCTTTTAGGGGACTCTGTCTCCCCAGCACCCCTGAACTGCTCAGTTCCAGCCAGTTTTATCCAAATGTATCAAAAGAGCCCCAAAATAAATCTGTGCTCGAGCTGAGAAACAAAGTGGGAGTTTTGCTGTTCTCAGAAGGTGAGAGATTGGGGATGAGCAGCATTTTCTGGCCTTCCCTGCCTTATCCCTCATGGAATTCCCAACCCAGTGCCTGTGACTGATCCATCTGCCAGGAAGGGATTCCCATTTCCTTGAAAATTAAAAAGGCAAAGTCCAAACAAATCCTCCAGGCTGAGAGGTGTGGCTAGCACAGGTCTCTCTCGTGAGAACATTTTGCTGTGGTTTATAAACAAAGATAAAGTTTGGATGTTTTTGCAAACAAGGCCTCGAGATTTGGGAAGTTCAGGCCTGGCCAATGAGGCTTAGGGGGAGGTTTTTGACTGACCAACCTGGGTGACCTGTGAAAAGTCTATATATATGGAAATCAAAATAATAAAGTCTCTTTTCTTGCCTGAGAACCTGGGTTTCTATTTCTCTGCTAGCAGCTCAACAGCGACAGAGAGGATTTCCCAACATTCCCAACAGGCTCTCTCACCATCCCTTCCCCATGTCCTACAGCTCAAAAAAAGAGGAATTTTGCAGCAGGACAGAGCTGACAACTCTCAGAAACCCCTCAGGATCGATCCACTTGTGTTTTTCTGGAGGTGGGAAGATCCAGAGGCGCTCGGAGCTCCTTTGGCTGCACAGGAGGCTGAGGTGATAAAAGCCGAGCATGTCGGAAATGTCAGGGTGGGAATTCCTGGCTGGGAATGGTAAATCCCGGGAGCTGGGAGTGTCAGGAACACAAACCACTCGGAATTGCTCGTGTCACAATGTTTACACCGCGGGTAACAGGATGGAGGCTGAGTGCAGATCCTGGTGGGAGAGATGGAGAATTCCGGTGGGAACGGTGGGATTTTCTCCAGGGAAAGCTGAGAGCTGAACTGCACTCCCAGAGAATTGGAAACCTGGAGGTGTCTTCTCCAAAGGAATATCCAGGAGCAGAGCAAACCGTGAACACAACCCTGGTTATTCCCAACCCTCCCTGTGCTGTTGGATTTGAGGCGAAATTCCCAACATCCAGGCTCAGGTCAGCTCTGTCATCCTGGAGCAATCCCAGGAATATTTCCAGCAGCAGGACATTTCCTAATAAAATTGTTTGCCCCTCCTGGTGTGCATTTTGGGTTTTTTGCATGTTTTTAAAATGAAAACTCACAGATGAACAGAGCCATTTGTGGGTTTTAATTTTAAAAATGAAAATTTGAAAATTCCTCTCCTGATTCCACGATTGTTCTCCCTGTGAGCTTCACGATGGACTAAAATGGATTATTTCCTCCTCCTTAAAATACTGGCAGCACATCCCAGAGTGCAAGAGAAGGCAGGAGAAAGGGGGGAGAGCAAGGAAAAGGGAGATGGAGAGGGAAAAGGGCATCGATCACAATTCCAGGAGCGCAGAAATCCCTCACAGGGAATAAAACTGGAATAACAAGTGTCCCTTCAGTGCAGCAGCCTCTCCACCTGAGCACCTCGTTGTGCAGAACTGGAACCGAGAGGTTTCTGGGAAGTGGGAAATAGGGAAAAAAAAAGGTGAGGAGGAAGGGAGGGAGGGAGGGAGGGAGGATGATCCCAGCTGGACATCGTGCCCGAGGCTGGGAATGCACAGAGCAATTCCAGAGCTCTGCTAATGGGCTGCCAGCCTCGGGATGGAAACTCGTGGAGCAAATGCAGTGCCTGGAATGTGCTCAGGGAAGATCCCGAGCTCAGGGGGAATTTGGGAGAGGTGGGTTTGATGCCAGAAAGATTTTTGGAGTGATTTTTGCCTTTTTTCCTTTTCTATATCTGTAACTTTCCCAGTATCTTCCCCACCCTTTCCCAGCTGGAAAGACCAAAGCCACTGCAGAGCTCCAAGCCCTGGGGACACAAAGCTCCTCTCCTGTCTTGGTTCTTCCTGGGAAACAAAGCTGAGAACAAAATCTTCAACACACATTTTCATCAACAAATCCAACTAGTAACAGGGGTGGAAAGCTCCAGAAAAAAAGCTTGACCTGGGGGGAATTGCATCACCATTTGTCCTCCAATTTGGTGCTTTTAATAAATTCTCCTAATTTCCTCAAACCTATCAAACTCCATTCACCCCTGTTGGGCTTTTGTGGATATTTTTCCAGAACTGCCCCTGGAGCTCTGAAAAAACCCACTTTTCTATTACCTCCTTGACTAAAATAAACTTCATTTCCAGGCTGAAAAAAAGCAACAAGTTCATCTCCTCCCTTTGCCCCTGAGCATTCCCAAGGTCTCTGCATCCCAACCCCGAATTCCCGCTGAGCTCCTCTCCCAGCCAGGCGCCAGAGGAAGGATCGGCTGAGAGTTTCACAAGTGCTCCACATCCTCCTGCATTTCCTCTCCACGTTTCCAGCCCTCAATTGCTGCAGGAGGCACAGCTGGCTCAGCTCCGCCGGAAGCGTGGCCAGGCAATTTTGGGAACGTCTTTGGGAAATCTCGCACTTCACAAGTGCTGAGCCCAGCGAAATTTTGGCCCTGTGTGTTTCTTGCTGCATTTCTGGTGCTCCTCCAGCACAAATGCCTTCAGATTGGGGTTATATTTACCATGCCAAGGGCAAATGAAGGCTCTGGGTGGTAAAAATTGTCCCTGGATGGTCAAGGGCAGGTTGGACAGGGGTTGGAGTGATCTGGGATAGTGGGAGATGGCATTGGGTGATCTGAAAACTAACTTCCTTCCTTCCTTCCTTCCTTCCTTCCTTCCTTCCTTCCTTCCTTCCTTCCTTCCTTCCTTCCTTCCTTCCTTCCTTCCTTCCTTCCTTCCCTCCTTCCTCCCTTCTTTCCTCCCTCCCTCCCTCCCTCCCTCCCTCCCTCTTATCCAATCCCATCCAACCCAAATAATTTTGTGATTTGACAATTTTTTATATGTTCCTTCCCTGAGTCCCTCCTGAGCTGTTCCTGCCACGGCCACAGCTCTGAGGAGCAGCACTGTCACCTTCCCCTGTCCTTGCTGTCCCCAGAGCTCAGGACATTTCCTGGGGCTGATTCACCCTCACTTGACAGCCCAACATGAATTTAAGCTCCGCAGTGTGGAGGAAGAGAGGCAGAGGAGCCACAGAACAGAAGCAGCAGAAAAAATTAACTTTTCTGTGAAATGACCAATGCCCATCCTGCAGAACATCCCTGGAGAGAAACCCACAGAGCTTTGGGCCTGCAGTGAGCACTGAGGGTCAGGAGGAGGTTCTGTTCCCCATTCTCCTCATTCTCCTCATTCTCCTCATTCTCCTCATTCTCCTCATTCTCCTCATTCTCCTCATTCTCCTCACCCCTCAGCTCCCACGTCCTTCTCCTTGCAATATCCCACTCTGGAATCACCTTCCTTCCCGCTCCCCGGAGCTCCGATGAGCTCACAGCTCTGCATTCCTCACCAAACCCTCGGGCTGGTGGCCAAATTAAACACAGCCACTGCTCTTCAAAGAATGAAAAAACAGAAAATTCAGGCAGTCCTGGAGTGATTTGTCCCATGAGGTCACAGCATCCCCTGAGCTCAGATGCCCCCAAAAGGAAATGCAACCACTGCTCTTGAAAGAATTGAAAAAAATGCAAAATTCAGGCAATCCATGAGTGATTTGTCCCATGAGGTCACAGCATTCTGTGGGCCCAGGCTGAGCACCCCAAAAGAAATGCAGCCACTGCTCTTAAAAGAGTGAAAATTGAAAATTCAGGCAGTTCTTGGGTTGTTTCTCCCATGAGGTCACAGCAACCCTGAGCTCAGATGCCCCCAAAAGGAAATGCAACCACTGCTCTTGAAAGAATTTTAAAAAATGCAAAATTCGGAAAATCCTTGAGTGATTTGTCCCATGAGGTCACAGTGCCCCCCGAACTCAGGCTGAGCCCCCCAAAGGAAATGCAACCACTACTCTTCAAAGAATTAAAATGGAAAAATCAGGCAATCCTTGAGTGATTTGTCCCAGAGGTCACAGCAACTCCTGAACTCAGGTATTCCCAAAAAAGGAAATGCAACCACTGCTCTTCAAAGAACTAAAAAATTGGAAAATTCAGGCAATCCTTGAGTGATTTGTCCCAGAGGTCACAACCCCCCTGAACTCAGGCTGAGCCCCCAGGACTCCCCTTTGAATGCTGAATTACAGAACTGCAACCTCACCCCAAACCCTCCCTGGAGATGGAAACCACTCTGCTTTTCCCCCTTTGCTTCCTGTCCCAAACAGCACCGTGATGTTCAATAAACAAATAAATTAAACATTTATTTATTTAAAAAACCAGCATGTCACCTTCAAATCAAGCCCAAAAGAAGGGCAGCAGCAGCTCACCAACCCTGAATATATTTAATTCCTTATCCATGTATTTCTTCCCCACGGCAAGAGGGGAAGGAGCAGAACTCTGTACGATTTCAAAGTGTGAACACAGGCGAGAGGCAGCTCTGTTTCCAGAGCTGTCCCTGCCTGTGAACAGGTGGCTCTTTATCCACAGACACGGAGAAAAAGAGGTGTAAAAAGTGACCTCACAGCGCTCAGTTCACACAAAAAAAGCTGCTCCCCTGTCTGCCTGCTGTTTGTTTAGTCCCTGCCAGCCTGCAGAAAGCGACAGCAATGACCTTCCAGGCGACAGAAACATTTTCTTCCTCCCCACACCTTCCCAGAGAGCCATTCCCGGGTGTTCTGCCAGCGCCGTGCGCGTGAAATGCAGAATATCATCACCAGCTCGGTGAAAAATCCCTTTTTACAGCTTCCAGATCTCCTGCAAACGCACAAATAAATGGGAAAGGGAGAGAGAGGGAGGTGCACAAAGCAAATCCCAGGCTGAGGGAGCAGCGCTGGCTGGCCAGAGCCAAAAGCAGGAGCATCCAGTGATTTCAGCCAGCCCTGCCAAGAGACTGAACAGAAAAGCACAGGCCAGGTGTCAGTGATTGTAATCCCAGTGCTGCCAAAGCCGCTGCCATTCCCAGCCAGCCTGCCTTTGGCTCTCTCTGCCCAGCACAGGAAGAATTCCTGAAAAAATGGCTGGGAAAATCAGCCCTACGAGGCACAGGGCAGATCTCACTGTGGGGTTCTGCTCAGGGCTCAGATCCTCATGGGATTTAAAAAAACCCATCCCTGGAGAAGAGGACATGAGGGAATTCCTCAGAATGGAATTCCAAGGCCATTTCTGCCATGGAAAACGAGTGGTTTGTGGGTGAGAGGAGCTGGATGCTTTGAGCAAGGCTTGCCTGCTGCTCCACCCCAAATGCTCCCTGGGAAGGTTCCAGGTGTGCTCACCTGACCTCCAAAACCAGCCTTTGTCACCTCAGCACCACCAGCAGGGTCTGATCGAGCATCTCTGCCCTTTCCCAGTTCCAATGGAGTCAATCCATCACCTTTTTCCCAAAACCACCCCATTTTTGGGCAGCTGTCACTGTGGGACTCTGCTCAGTGCTCAGATCCTTGTGGGATTTAATAAAACCCATTCCTGGAGCTGCTGTGGAGAAGAGGACATGAGGCAATTCCTCAGAATGGAATTCCAAGGCCATTTCTGCCATGGAAAATGAGTTTTTTCCGCCATGAAAAATGTGCTCGCCTGACCTCCAAAACCAGTCCTTGTCACCTCAGTGCCACCAGCAGGGTCTGATCAGGTATCTCTGCCCTTTCCCAGTTCCAATGGAGTCAATCCATCACCCTTTTCCCAAAACCACTCAATTTTTGGGGCACCCAGCTGCCCTTTTCCCAAAACCACCCCATTTTGGGCACTCAGCTGCCCTTTTCAAAAAACCACTCAATTTTTGGGGCACTGAGCTTCTCTTTTCCCAAAACCACCCCATTTTTGGGGCACTTAGCTGCCCTTTTCCCAAAACCACCCCATTTTTGGGGCACTCAGCTGCCCTTTTCCCAAACCCACCCCATTTTGGGCACCCAGCTGCCCCCAGGCACGGCGGGAGGCCACGTGAAATCAGACAAAGCTTCAGAAAATATCACTAAAAAAAGGGAAAATCAATGACCTGCTAAGCAGTGAGGCTGCCCGCCTCCCCCCAGGCATCCAGGCACTCCTCTCCCTTCCGAGGGTTTCTTTTTTTGGGAAAATCCTCAGGCTGAGCCCTGGGAATGAGCCAGGCAGCCCCGGGGGAGGCTGGGCCTGAGCTGCACCACACCTGCACCAAATAACAGCTTTCCACAAGTATGGGTAAATTAGGAAATAAAGAGAGGTTCCATTTCCTATTTATTTTTTTCGCCAGACACAAACCCTTTCCACTGCTGAAGACTCCACAAGGGTTTGTTTTTTTTTTTTTCACCATTTTTAAGTGCTGTACAGTGAATATCTCTCCTTTTACAAGTGGAACCTTGTAGCTATGGAGACGCAGAATGTCAAATCCAAGCTGAAGAGAGGATTTCAGTGGGGGCTTTGGGTGCCTTCAATGATCTGCTTTCCATCTCCTGAAGTCTTGATTATTCCCTATTATTTACCAGCCTCTCAGAGGGTGCAAAGAGCCGCCAGATGTTCAATTATCACACCAAACCACAGTGACCTGGCAGACACAGCCCTCGGGTGCCCTGAACAGACTGATTTACACCCCAAAACCCTCCCCTGAGTGCTGAGAAGTTGCCATCTGTTTGATTTCACCCAAATAAAACCATTTTGGTGCTGCCACAGCACCTGAGTTGGGGTTTAGTGTCACCCCACAGCCACCTGGGGTTATTTCACCTCTCTGGTCGCCACAAGATCACACACAATTCAACCTTGTAATTAACTGCTATAACCCAAATTATCAAATTCCAGTCTCCCAGACATCGTCCCTCTCTCCTGGGATCCCAAACGCATTAGGGAGGATGGTGTCGTTACCTGGATGCTCAATTAGGACACTCAAATTCCTGTTTTACCACCGTGGAGGAAATGAAACAACATTTTATTCAGGCTAATGAAACTTCAGTGCTGTTAAAACCTGAGCGTGAAGGGGACAGAACCTCCCAGGTCAAATTAATGCTCCTTGTGACAGCCAAGAAAAAAATTCAGAATAGCTCGAAAATCATGTATTTATCCTTGTGAATAAACCAAACCCCAGCGGGTTTTCTGTCCTGATGACAACACTGCTCCAGGGAAAGCAACCCCAAACCATTGGAATGGTCCAAAATTCCCAAACCATTGGAATTTTCTTCCTTCCCCACAACTCCACAGTCCAAAACCAGCTGGGGATTTCAGGTGCCAAACATGGAACCTCTCAGAGGCTCCCAGAGAGGGAAAATACAGAGTTTTTAAGCAAATCCAGATCCCAGAACTGCAGATCCCACACTGCTCCTCTGCACCACACCTCCCCCAGCACCTGGCCGGGCTCAGCATTCCCACAGCCAATCCCAACGCCACAAAAGGCTGGGAATCAACTCCAACAGGCACACGGAAAACCCTCGGGTAGAACATCCACAACCAGGGCAGCAAAATCCACCAGGATCCCCTGGTGCCAGGGTTAAATAACCAGGACTGCAATGGAATTGTGCAAATCCTCCTTTTCCAGCTCTAAACAATCATCCCAAGCATTCCAAGCACACCCATTCCCTGCATCCACAGCAGTGGAGGCACCAAAACAATTCGGAATTTCCTCGCCAAGCTGAGCAGCAGCAGAAGAGAAGCGCTGAGAGCTTTTCCTGGTTGCGTTTCCCGTGTTGCTGAGTCAAATCCCGACACGGCCTGAAGATTGTGGAAATCACCTCCAGGAGGGCTGGCTAAGCCTCCACTGATCACTAAAGTGAAATTAAACCCTCCAAGAATCCCCTTCTCCCAGCCCAGATCTTTGCAAATGTGCTGTTTGAGCAAGGTTTGCCTGCTGCTCCAGGAAAACAATTCCAAGATCCTGCTGCAGTCCTGTTGTCCCCTGGTTTGCTCCTGAGCCAAACCAGAAATGCAGGAAATCTTTGGCATTATGGTTAAATAGGCCATAAACCCCTCAAGATTTGATGTGGGGTCTGGAGGAAGGAGGTTTCCATATTTAGTCTTAAACCAGAAAAGGCTCTTAAGCTCCTCTGCATCTACCAATCCATTAAAACCAGGATTCTCTCGTAGCCACAGCTCATCGAATGGGTGCAAACAGGAGGAGAACAACACTCCAGGTGCCTTTTTATCACAGTTGTTGACTCCAACTGAATCGCTTTTTTAATAAGTCTTAATCATTCAAAATAATCACCATCCCTTCCCTGCCTGTTGCCATTTAACGCGAGAGAACCTTCAACAGAGCAAACCCCAAAGCAGGAAAAAAACACCAAAAAAAAAAGCAACAAAATGCCATTCATCTTTCTAACATTTAAGAGACACCTCAAGAGCTTCGAACATTTACCTCTCCTTCCCAGCAGCTGAAATGGTTTTAGGAGGATCATGGTTCATACCTCGCATTCCCTGGAGCCAGAGATGGTGTAGGTGCAGGGCCCAGATCCATTAACGGATACATCCATGGTCTCAGAGTTTGTTGGCTTGTAGTCCACGTAATATTCCTGCAAAGGGGAGTTCATTTGCCTCTCCGACTCGCGGGCCTTTTTCCTGCGCCTCTTCATGAGCGTGTGCTGCTGCAGCTGCTTCATGCTGGCCGGGTAGCGCTTCCAGGACACGTAGATGACCAGCAGGATCATGGCCACGGAGAGGAAGAGCGCCACGCTGCCCGCGATGATCTTGTGGAAGGACACGTGCTCGTATTCCGGCTCCACCGCGGGCGTCGGGACGTCCGCCGAAGGGCTGGGCGCGGCCGAGGTGGGCTGGTGGCTCTCCAGTTTGGAGACGGTGGGTTTGGGGATGAACACGGGTCTCTGGGGGGTCCTGGGAGGCTGGTAGGACCTCTCCGTGGCCACCACGGGGATCTCGGCGCAGATGTTGTAGGTTTCCACCGCGTCGCTCACCTTCTCGCCCTGGATGTGCTTGGGGCCTGCGCAGATCATGGTGCTCTCCTTATTCCCCTTGAAATTCTTTAGCCAATTAAACAGCGGGCAAATGCTCCGAGTACATTCCCACATATTCCCCGACAGCGTGATGGAGATGAGCGAGATCCACGTGTTGATGGTCTCCTGGGAGATGTTGGTGAGCTTGTTGGAATCCAGGTTCAGCTTCTGCAGGTTGGGCAGGCACTGGAAGGTGCCGGGCTCCACCCCCGCGATGTCGTTGCCCGATAAATCCAAGTTGTGCAAGGAGCTCCAGGTCCACGTCAAGCCCTGGCTGATGGAGCGGATCCTATTCCACTGCAAGTAAATGGAGCGCAGGTTGAAGAGCCGCGGGAAGTGGGCGAAATTGATCTTAGAAAACTGGTTGTGCTCCAAGTGGAGCTCCGTCAGCTTCAAGAGGCCGGCGAAGGCGTTGCGGGACAAACTCCGCAGGCGGTTGTAGCCCAGATCCAGGAAGTCGAGGTTGCGGCAGTCCTGGAAAACGCGGATGGGCACCGTTTTCAGCGAGTTGGACCTCAGGTGCAGGATGAGCAGCTTGCGGAGCCCCTTGAACTGCTCCGCCTGCAGCACCTGCAGCTTGTTGTAGGACAGGTCCAGGTTGCGCAGGTTGGGCACGGGGTGGAAGGTCTTGTTGTGCAGGTGGGTGATTTTGTTGGAGCTCAGGATGAGCTCCTTGAGCCGGCGGATCCCCTGGAAGGCGTCCTCGTCCACGGAGCTGATGTAGTTATGGTCGAGGTACAGCCAGATGAGCTGGTTGAGCCCGGCGAACTGGTGGGATTTGAGCTTCTGGATGCTGTTGTAGCGCAGCGACAAGCCCTGCGAGCCGCCGGAGATGTTGTGGGGGATGTCGCGGAAGGCGTGCGACTCGCAGTAGACGATCTTGCCGTCGCAGCGGCAGTTCTTGGGGCAAGCTCGCTGGGCGGCTGCTAGCCCCGCCAGCAGCAGCAGCCCCAGCAGCAGCCTGGAGCTTCCGCCCTGCTTGGCTACGTGGAAACCTGCAACAGGCAGAGGGAAAAGTTGGAAAGGCTTGGTGGGTAAATTGTGGGATTATCGCATCACTGGGGGTTTGGGGAAGGCTGAGTGGGGTGGGGGTTTGGGGCACAACCTGTTCGCCTCCCACCTCAGCAATTTTGGGTGCAAATCACTACCATCTGAATGCCTTCCCAGCCACCCCTGCTGCCCCAGGGTCACTCTGTGGGGCTGGCTGTCCCCGAGGGGCACAGGGACCTCATTCCCTCCCGGCTGAGCTCCTCTCTCCCGGCTCTCCGAGGAGCTGGGATGTCCTGATCGCTGCGTGCCGAGGGTTGAATAATAAACATATTTGTCAAGTCACTGTGCTGGATGCTCCATCGTGCTGGAGAGGAAATGAGCCAGAGCTTGTGCTCCTACGTGCTGCTCAACGTGTTCCTCAAGGAAAGCTGCTGCCGGTCCAAAAACCCCCAAAATTACCGCAGAAAGGGACAAATCTACTTCTGCTGAAGTTTTATTCACCTTTGGAAGGTGGATTTAGTGGAAAATGAGGCACTGAGTGAAGGGTTTGCTTTTTGCACTGAATGATTGGGGTTTAAGGGGAGGCTTAAGTAAAACTTGTGGGTTTTATGTAGCTAAAATACAGAAATAGATGCAGAGAAACAAAGTTCACCCCTATAGAGAAGTGGACCAGGGATGCTGCTGTGGGACCCCAAAGCCAGATAATGGTAGGAGAAATATTCCTGTCAAATAAACCATTGGCTAAACCCACCTTCATTTAAACTTATCCATAGCTGTGAATACCTAAAGATTTATTAATTCGGATTAATCCAGCAGAGGATGAAAATACCAACCCCAACACACCCAGACAGCAGCCAACCCCGGAAAGTTTAAAGGGGGATATTTCCATTCCAGCTCCCCTCTCCTGATCGATTTTCAGGGTTTGCCTTTGAGATGTCAGGCTCGTCATGCAGCAGCAGCAGCAGCGCAGGATGTGAGGACATATGTAATAATTGAATATATAGAATCCTGAATAATGCTGAGAGGGCGGGGAGGGGGTGTCAGAGCCCCCAGCACCCATCTGCCCGCCCGGAATGATTTCAGGGCTGCTGCCTCTGCCCAGAGTCGCAGCCTGGCTAGGAAAATGCATCCTTCCAACAGGAAATATTTCAAGGGCTGCTATCTCCTTGATAAATAATCACTTTATTATTTGCCACACACACCACACACACACACACAACACCAACCCAGCGCTGCGGCTCTTGAATCCAATTTTAAACCAAGGGGCAATCTGCAAAGATAATTCCTGATCTAGGATGCCCCTGCCTTCCACTTTAACGGGTAGATTTGTAATTTAAATCCTCTTTTTTTTTCCCCCTCTCTGTTCTCTTTGCCAGCAGCAGCCAGCTAGAAATATGTTCTGGCTGTTCCAGACTCGGGGGCTGGGGAGGGGGGAAGGAAGGAGGGGAATAAACCTGTCACACTCGGAAAAAAAAAAAAAAAAAAAAGAGAAACCAAACCAAAAAAACCCGACTGGCAAATGACTGCTGGAGATGTAGCAGAGGTACCAGGGGCATCTTTTCAGCCTCTTCAAAACCACCTAGGCAAGAAACAACTCCCCCCTTGCCTTCCTCCCTCCCTCCCCTCGGCTTCCCACATCCTGCGAAGTGTTAGCGCAGCCCGGATGGTGCCGGCAGGGGTTTGGGGTGCAGGGGGAGCGGGAGGAGAAGCCAGAAGGATTTGGGGTGCAGGGGGGAGCGGGAGGAGAAGCCAGAAGGGATTTTGGGTGCAGGGGGGAGCGGGAGGAGAAGCCAGCAAGGATTTGGGGTGCAGGGAGAACGGGAGGTGAAGCCAGAAGGGACTGGGGGTGCAGGGAGAACGGGAGGAGAAGCCAGCGAGGATTTGGGGTGCCGGGAAGCTCGGAAGGCTAAGCTGGCAGGGATTTGGGGTGCAGGGGGGATCAGGAGGAGAAGCCACCAGGGTTTCGGGGTGTTGGGGGATCAGGGGGAGAAGCCGGCCGGGATTTGGGGTGCAGGGGGAGCGGGAAGCAAAGCCAGCAGGGATTTGGGGTGCAGAGAGATCAGGAAGAGAAGTCAGCAGGGATTCGGGGTGCAGACAGCTCGGGAGGAGAAGGCAGCAGGGATTTAGGGTGCAGACAGCTCGGAAGGAGCAGCCGGCAGGGATTTGGGGTGTAGAGGGCTCGGGAGGAGAAGCCGGCAGGCATCTGGGGCGTTGGGAAGCTCGGGAGGCTAAGCAGGCAGGGATTTGGGGTGCAGAGAGATCAGGAGGAGCAGCCGGCAGGGGTTTGGGGTGTCGAGAAGCTCAGGAGATGAAGCCGGCAGGCATTTGGGGTGCCGGCAGGCATTTGGGGTGCCGGCAGGGATTTGGGGTGTCAGGAAGCTCAGGAGGTGAAGTCGGCAGGGATTTGGGGTGGCGGCAGGGATTTGGAGCTCCGGCAGGGATGTGGGGCTCCGGCAGGGATTTGGGGTGTTGGGAAGCTCGGGAGGTGAAGCCGGCAGGGGTTTGGGGCTCCGGCAGCTCCCGGCGCCGTGCAGGTGCGGCTCCGGGGGGCTCGGGGGGCTCTCCCCGCACAGCCCCAGCCGGGGCAGGCACTGAGCTCCAGGGGAGGCACTGCGGGCGGCAAGGTGTGCTGTGTGCCCGGAGCGGGGAAAAGGCTAAAAATACAGCGCGAGTCCAGTGAGTCACCTGGGCCAGGAATGCGCTGCCGCCGCTGCCGCTGCCCCCCCTCCGCCGGGGAATAATCCAGCTGCAAAATCCACCCCACAGCTGCTGCCGTGCCAGCAAACAAACCACAAAAGTTCACTCACCCATCCTTTTGTCATCAATAACGTCCTCCTTCGCCTTCCTCCAGCTGTTTTCTCCTCTCTCTTCCTTTTTTTTTCCTCTCCGCTTTCCCCCTCTCCTCTCTCCGTTTTTTTTTCACCGCCGGTTCCTTTCCTTCCAAACCATCAGCATCTCCATGTCACAGCCCGGCTGCCCCTCGCCCCGCCGCCATCCAGGAACCCCACAAAGTTCCCCGGAGAGCACCGGCGACAATTTTGGGGATGAGGAAAGGGAAAGGATAGGGAAGGGGTTGGGGGTGGGGAAGACAGGACGAAGGATGGGGGGGGGAGTGTGGGGGGGTAGGGAGGGACTCTAAGCTCTGAGAGCCATTGTGGAAGTCATGGGAGAAGCGTGAAGTGGCGACGGGCGAGGAAAAGCCGGAGCGGGCGATGGAGGCGAACCAACTTCTCGGCCAGGAAGGAGCCAAGCCCTGCCGGCTCTCTCATCCCTCATTCCGCCGCCTTGTGCCATAGCCGAGCCTCGCGATCCATCCTCATCCCCATCCCCGTCCCCATCCTCCTCCTCCTCCTCCTCCCGCGGCTCCCAGCTCCTCCCGAGCCGTGCCGGACGCGCTTCACCCGCTCGGGTTATCCATTTGGAGCGGTTTGCGGCCGTGCCGAGCCGAGCCGAGGCAGCTCTGCTCTGATCCCGAGCCTTGCCGGAGCTGGGTGATGCTCAGGATGCTGAGCTCGGAGTTTGAGCAGCACCGAGTGCCCTCCACTGGCCGAGAAAGCCCAGCGCGCAGCCCGGGCTGAGCGAGCGCCGCTGCCATGGCTCTGCAGGCTCCTCTCCCCTCGGAAAAGAGAATTAAAGCCGCAGCCTGCTCCCCTCCCTTCCCTCCTGCCTCCCCTGGGGTTCGGGATGCTGGCGGTGTGGGGATTTTGGGGAGGAAAAAAGCCAAACTGAGCACCTGATGCCTTTGGGATTTGCCAAGCTCGGCTGGCTCGGAGCCACCTGACCCGCTTGTTTGGTTTGGGCAAATTCTGAACTGCTCTCCTGGCTTTTCCTGCATCCCCCGGGAGAAGGGAAGGGGAAAGGGATGTTCGGAGGTGAGCAGTGGGAGGTTGAGGCTGCGATCAAACAATCTTCGGTTTGACTGCAGGCAGCAACTCCCAGTGTAAATACTCCCAACGCGGCCGCGACAGGGTTAATTCCCTGCCTTGATTTTGTTTTTTTTCCTTTTTTAAATCGAAGTGCCTGTTAGTCAGGAAAAGCCTGACTTTGATCGACAAGGCAGAACTGAAGCTGCAGGATCGGTGACGCCTCTTTTTCACCTTTTTTTCACCTTTTTTTTCACCTCTTTTCACCTTTTTTTCACCTTTTTTTTCACCTCTTTTCACCTTTTTTTCACCTTTTTCCCCTCCTGAACTCCTCTCCTGTGGCTCTCCCAGTGCCAGAGCAGAAATCCTGGAGAATCCAGGATGGGATCCAGCCTGTGTCCGGCTTGGCTTAATTTCCAGGGTTTTCCAGGGTTTTCCAGGTTTATTCCCAGGGTTTTCCAGGTTTTTTTCCAGGCTAGGTTAATTCCCAGTTCATTCCCGGGATGGGTCAGAGGGATGTGGAGCAGCAGGAGCTCCTGAGCAGATTTTGGGATCCTTTTTATCCAGGAGCTGCAGGGAAAGGCATCCTCAGGATTCCACAGAACTAGAAAAATTTATCTATATTTATCTATTTATCCATTTATCTATTTATCCATTTATCTATTTATCTATTTATCTATTCATCTATTTATCTATTTATCTATTTATCTATTTATCTATTTATCTATTTATATATTTATATATTTATTATATAGAGAGTTATTTATTTATTTATTTCACACATATTATATATATGCACAAGTGTTATATGTATATAATAGACATATATATTTTCTATCTCTATATATTATATTATATTATGTTGTATGACATATATTTATAGATTTTATACTTATAAATGTATAGAGTTATGTATTTCTGGTTCAGAGGGCAGCACTTGACTCTTCCTGAACATCCTTAAAAAGTCCCAAAACTCAGATATTTGTGCCATTTCCATCCCTCCCTGTGCCAAACACTCCCACTGGTTCTTTGGGAAAAAAATTCCCAAAATTCCAAATCCCATTCCAGGTGCCAAAATGGTGGCAGAGCTTTATAAAATCACTCACTGAGTGTTATTTAATTTTGAAATATTTTAAATATTCTCAAAATCCCAAATCCCATTCCAGGTGCCAAAATGGTGGCAGAGCTTCACTAAGTCACTCACTGATTGTTATTTAATTTTGAAATATTTTAAATATTCCTTGCCCAAATCCCATTCCAGGTGCCAAAATGGTGGCAGAACTTCGTAAAGTCACTCACTGAGTGTTATTTAATTTTGAAATATTTTAAATATTCCCAAAATCCCAAATCCCACTCCAGGTGCCAAAATGGTGGCAGAGCTTTATAAAATCACTCACTGAGTGTTATTTAATTTTGAAATATTTTAAATATCCCCAAAATCCCAAATCCCATTCCAGGTGCCAAAATGGTGGCAGAGCTCTATAAAATCACTCCCTGAGTGCTGTTTAATTTGGGAATATTTTCAATATTCCCCATTGTGGGGCAGCAGCTCAGCATCCCTCAGCATTTTGGGTCTCAGGCTGCAGAGTGTGACCCCAAATCTCTACCAAAAATGAGAATTTCATCCATCCCAAGGTCAAATCCCAGCCCTTCCCTGCCTCATTTCCTGCTGCAGGAGGAGGGAAAAGCTTGGGAGGCCACGAGTTCAACTCCACGCGGAAAAATAAATAAAATTCCCCAAAACAATGCAGGGAAAGCAGCTTGTCCTTCCCTATCTCTGCTTCTGCACCCACACTGCACAAATATTCCCTCCTGACTGAAATCCCTCGCTGGCTTTGCTCTGTTCTGACAATTTGTCGTTAGCTGTAGATCAGATCTGCATTTGCATATGGAAAATATCATTATTAATCACTGTTTTTATTCTGGATTGGGCAGCAGAGCACACAACTCCCTCAAACTGGATTCAGGACTGAATGACCATAAGTGATGTTGAAAATACCTTTTTTTTCCAGATATTTCAGTTAACCCCATCGGCAGCACAGCCAGGAGCACGAAATAAATTCGTATTTTTTATTCCTAATAAATGTGAAAACTGCAATTTGTGGTTATTTATTGCACCTCGAATTGATGATTCTCCAGGATGGATGCATTTGGAACTCTGGAAAGTTTTTTTTTCAGGAAAAAAAAAATTAAAATAAAATAAAAATATCCACAGGAACTTCATCCCTTTCCAGGGATCTCTTTTCACAGAAGAAGAAAAGATCCTACAAGATTTCTTTTCACAGAAGAAGAGATCCTACAAGATTTCTTTTTGCAAAAAAAAACCACCCTGCAGTATTTCTTTTCCCAGAAAAAAGATCCTACAGGATTTCTTTTGGCAGAAGAAAAGGTCCTACAAAATTTCTTTTCCCAGTAGAGAAGATCCTACAAGATTTTTTTTGCAGAAGAAGAAAAGATCCTACAAGATTTCTTTTCGCAGAAAAAAGATCCTATAAAATTCCTTTTTGCAGAAGAAAAGATCCTACAAGATTTCTTTTTGTGGAAGAAGAAAAGATCCTACAAGATTCCTTTACCCAGAAGAAAAGATCCCACAAGATTTTGAGGAAGAAGAAAAGCTCCTGCAAAATTTCTTTTTGCAGAAGAGAAGGTCGTACAAGATTTCTTTGGGCAGAAAAAAGATCCTACAAGATTTCTTTACCCAGAAGAAAATATCCCACAAGATTTCTCAGAAGAAAAGATCCTACAAGATTTCTTTTCACAGGAAAAAAGACCCTGCAGGATTTCTTTTCCCAGAAAAAAGATCCTATAAGATTTCTTTTCACAGAAGAAAAGATCCTACAAGATTTCTTTTGGCAGAAGAGAAGATCCTAAAAGATTTCTTTTGGCAGAAGAGAAGATCCTAAAAGATTTCTTTTCACAGAAAAAAGATTCTACAAGATTTTTTTTTCCCAGAAGAAAATATCCCACAAGATTTCGCAGAAGAAAAAAAGATCCTACAAGATTTCTTTTGGCAGAAAAAAACCACCCTACAGTATTTCTTTTCCCAGAAAAAAGATCCTACAGGATTTCTTTTCTCAGAAGAAAAGATCCTACAGGATTTCTTTTCCCAGAAGAGAAGATCCTACAAGATTTCTCAGAAGAAAAGCTCCTACAGGATTTCTTTTTGCAGAAAATAAAAGTTCCTCCAAGATCCGAGGATCCCACAAGAGCTGCAGCAGAACTGCCATGATCTCTCTGTCTGCTGTGAACTCCCTGAACCTCCAAATCCTCACATCCCCACCAAAAACTGGATGTAATTTTGCTTCCTGCAAAATCCTGTGGTGTTTTCATGGAAAATTTCCCAAATTCCGCGGCAGAAAACCCCAGGAGCTGAGCTGAGCTGAGCTGAGCTGAGCTGAGCTGAGCTGCAGCAGCTCTCAGCAGCACCAGTTCCACCCCCTCCTTGGTATTTTTTCAAATTTTCCATTTTCGGATGGAATCCAAACCAAAACCCCTCATTTGCCAGAGGAGGAGAAACGGGAAAGTTTTAATCAGGTGAAATAAATGACTTTAAAAGCTGAAAACCCCACGGGAAGGTTTTTCAGAAAGGCTGCAAAGGCCTTGCTGTGGTTTGGTTCCATTTTCTCGGAGCAGGAGAGGTGAAGATTCCAGAGGAATCTGGAATGTTCTGAGTGCTCAGCTGGTCCTGGGCCAGCTGGCAAATTATTGATATATATTTGATTATATAGATTATATATGGGATTGTTTTATATATAAATATATGGGTGTGTAAGCAGGTGTTTGTATATGGAGATTATTTATTTATTTAAATGTATTTGTATTATTTATTAATTTATTTCTATGTATTCTATGTATTTATTTATATATTTCATTGTGTATTATATGTAATATAAACTTAGATTGATTTCAATGTATTTGTACTATTTATTAATTGATTTCTATGTATTTCATGTATTTATTTATATATTTCATTGTATATTATATATAATATAAACCTACATTAATATTTCATGATTCCATTTATTTCTTCATTCTTTATATTTTTATTTTTTTGTATTTTATATTAATATTTTCATAAAATAAAAATCCAGGTCCTATTCCTGATCCCTCTCCGTGACCAGTGGGAGTTCCTCCCTCTTTTGGGAATGAGTTTGGATTTTCTGGGAGGATAAATCCGTTGGGCAAGGTGGTTCTGGGACTTGTTATCCCATATCCCAGGAGCTGTTGCTCCAGCCACAGACATTCCCTGGGAGGGTTGAAGTGCAGAGTGGTGGGAATCAGCCCCAAATATTCCCCACAAGGTTTAAATTCCAGCTCTGCCTTTGGGAATGAACCCCAAATATTCCCTACAAGAGTTAAATTCCAGCTATGCCTTTGGGAATGAATCCCAAATATTCCCTGAGAGGGTTAAACTCAAGCTCTGCCATTGGGAATCAGCCCCAAATATTCCCCAGAAGGGTTTAAATTCCAGCTCTGCCATTGGGAATGAACCCCAAATATTCCCTGAGAGGGTTCAATGCAGAATATTTGGAATCAGCCCCAAACATTCCCTACAAGTGTTAAATTCCAGCTCTGCCATTGGGAATGAACCCCAAATATTCCCTACAAGGGTTAAAGTGCAGAGTGTTGGGAATGAACCCCAAATATTCCCCTATAAGTGTTAAATTCCAGCTCTGCCATTGGGAATCAGCCCCAAACATTCCCTACAAGGGTTCAACACAAAATATTGGGAATCAGCCCCAAAAATTCCCCTATAAGTGTTAAATTCCAGCTCTACGTTTGGGAATCAGCCCCAAATATTCCCCACAAAGGTTTAAATTCCAGTTATGCCTTTGGGAATCAGCCCCAGATATTCCCTGAGAGGGTTAAACTCAAGCTCTGCCATTGGGAATGAACCCCAAATATTCCCTGAGAGGGTTAAAGTGCAGAATATTGGGAATCAGCCCCAAACATTCCCAGGGAGGGTTAAATTCCAACTCTGCTATTGGGAATGAACCCCAAACATTCCCTACAAGTGTTAACGTGCAGACTGTTGGGAATCAGCCCCAAATATTCCCTACAGGCGTTAGAGTGCAGAGTGCTGGGAATCAGCTCCAAATATTCCCTACAAAGGTTAAAGTGCAGAATATTGGGAATCAGCCCCAAACATTCCCTAAAGGGCTTCAACACAAAATATTGGGAATCAGCCCCAAATATTCCCTACAAGTGTTAAATTCCAGCTCTGCCATTGGGAATGAACCCCAAACATTCCCTAAAAAGGTTAATGTGAAGAGTGTTGGGAATGAACCCCAAATATTCCCTAAAAGGGTTAAACACAAAATATTGGGAATCAGCCCCAAAAATTCCCTACAAGAGTTAAATTCCAGCTCTCCCTTTGGGAATGAACCCCAAATATTCCCCACAAGAGTTAAATTCCAGCTCTGCCTTTGGGAATGAACCCCAAATATTCCCTGAGAGGGTTAAAGTGCACAATATTTGGAATCAGCCCCAAATATTCCTTGGGTGCATTAAATTCCAGCTCTACTTTTGGGAATGAACCCCAAATATTCCCTACAAGAGTTAAATTCCACCTCTGCCTTTGGGAATCAGCTCCAAATATTCCTTACAAGAGTTAAATTCCAGCTCTACCTTTAGAATCTCCCATCCCACCGACGCCGCGGATAACGAAGGACCCGCCAGGTGCCCGAGGAAGGGATAAAAGCTCCCAATTAACGCCTCCTGGGTTAATTATTGATGAGGGTGCTTGATGGGCTCATTACCAGGTCAGCCTCAACCTCTGGGCAGCATCTTCATCTTTCCAGATTAATAAACGATTGTGACACAAACAGCTTCAGCAATTATTCTTCAGCGCCGCAAAAATATCTATTTTTCCGCCGAGGAGGAAAGGTTGGTTTTATCACCAGCAAATGTCCTTTAGAAACAGACTGTGTTTATACTCAAGAGGCCAATTATTCATTTTTTTAGTCATTTTTTTTAGTCGTTTTGTTGTAATCCTGGTTTGGGTTTTATGAGACCTGGGCAAGTTGTGAGGGGTTTATGTTGGCTGAGGCCAAGAGGGTGAGCGGAAAGGGAATTTTAAAAATGCAAAAAACTTGTCAGGCTGTTGGAAAATGTATCAGGCAGCACTTGGTTTTAATTTAATCATTCCAACAAATGAAAATATTTTCTTATTTAGCCACGGAAACGCGTTCTGTGGAAATACAGGCTGGTGGATTCCAGGATATCCCAGTTTTTTGTTCAGGTCTTAAATTGGGATTAAATTCTCCTGTAGGATGAGAAGGAGCCAAGATTGTTCTCAGCAACAAAGGCCTTGAGGGGGGAAAAAAAAAGAAAGCAAGAAATAGGAAATTTCCATAAATATTGGATTATTATAGGAAATTAATTACAGGAAATTATCCATAAATATTGGATATTGATACTGATATCCAGTTGTGATCGTGAATGCCTTAAAAATCCTGACTTACACTAATCTGGAAAAAAGAAAAGTCAGGAAATAATGGGTGGAAAAACACAGAGAAGAACCTGAGGAGATGTTCCCCAGCAGGAGGAAGTGGCACTGAGCCCTGTGACCACCCTGGAAATTTGGATTTATCAGCAAAGTGCTGGAATTTAAGAAAACAAACACAATATCAGGGTGGGAAATGTTGGACTTGGGTCTTCTCCATACCCGGAGCTAAATCCAGAAAAAAAACAGGGAAAAGCTCTTCCACAGAGAACAAAATCTAGGGAGTAAATCATGTTTTCTTACATATATAAAAATTTGTATTTATTCTATTGAATATTTGTATTTATTCTATTGAATATTTGTATTTATTCTATTGAATTGTATTGAATATAATACAATTTCTTCTATTGTATTTATTCTGCTTTAATCTGCGATTTAAATGTAATTCCAGGTGCCCCAGAGGCTGTAGTGAGGAAACTTAAATCTAAAAAATGAACTTTGTCTGATCTCGTAACTTTGCGCTGTCATGGAGAATAATTTGTTTTATTGGATTTAAAGTTTGTGAGAGCTTTGTTAGCAAATTGTTTGGGGGGAAAAAGGTTATAGGTTACATGTATATAATAATATATAGGTGTGAGAATGAAGAGGTAAAAAATTTGGGAGTTCTTCACGTGTCTGTAAGTGGAATTTATTCTGGAATAATCTGTTGAGGAAATAATCTGAAGAGGAAACTTCAGTCTAAAG
Organism: Lichenostomus cassidix; assembly: GCF_008360975.1. Lineage (NCBI taxonomy): Eukaryota > Metazoa > Chordata > Aves > Passeriformes > Meliphagidae > Lichenostomus > Lichenostomus cassidix. The sequence continues at coordinate 3,076,857 of NC_139502.1, read as the reverse complement.
AATGAACATTGTATGATCTTGTAACTTTGATTGCGCTGTCATGGAGAATAATTTGTTTTATTGGCTTCAGAGTTGGTGAGAGGTTTGTTAACATTGTTTGGGGGAAAAAAGGTTATATGTATATAATAACATATAAGTGTGAGGATGAAGAGGTAAAAAATTTAGGAGTTCTTCATGTGTTTGCAAGTGGAATTTATTCAGTATTCTGTTGCCAGAGGAAATTTAAATCTAAGGAATTATATTATCTTGTAAGTTTGCCCAGTCATGGAGAATAATTTATTTTATTGGCTTCAGAGTTGGTGAGAGCTTTGTTAACATATTGTTTTGGGGAAAAAAAGGGTTATAGGGTTATATGTATATAATAACATATGAGTGTGAGAATGAAGAGGTAAAAAATTTGGGAGTTCTTCACGTGTTTGTAAGTGGAATTTATTCATAATCTGTCAGGAAACTTCAATCTAAAGAATTGTATGATCTTGTAACTTTGATTGCGCTGTCTTGAAGAATGATTTGTTTTATTGGTTTTAAAGTTTGTGAGGGCTTTGTTAATATATTTTTTTGGGAAAAAAAGGTCATAGGGTTATAGGTTTAGGTCCCAAACTAATGTGGACACAGCTTCAGGAGAATGAAGAGGTAAAAAATCTGGGAGTTCTTCCTGTGTCTGTAAGTGGAATTTATTCAGTAATCTGTTGCCAGAGGAAATTTAAATCTAAAGGATTGTATGATCTTGTAACTTTGCGCTGTCATGGAGAATAATTTGTTTCATTGGCTTTAAAGTTGGTGAGGGCTTTGTTAACATATTGTTAGGGGGAGTAAAGGGTTATAGGGTTACAATTATAGGTCTGGGATGCTGCGAGGCCAACGATGGCCAATCCCAAGGGATGTGGAACAGGAAAAGTGGCTCTGCTGTCATGAATTCCACAGATAACTGCGGCATTGATCTGGTGGGAAATGTGAATTCCAACCATGGGAATTCCAACCATGGGAATTCCAACCACTGGAATTCCAACCATGGGAATTCCAACCCATTCCAGCCTCTCTGCTCTCCCCTCACCTCCCTGCCTGCTCGGGGTGAGCTTTGGCCACAGGAAAGGTTCATTTGCATGCCAGGAGCAGCTGGAGTGGAATTGATGTTTGGCTCATGATCTCCGCTCAGGATGGAGAAGCCTCAGGGTTTGCTGAAGATAAAGAGGGAGGAAAAGGCCAAAAAAAAAAAAAAAAAAACTGTTTTCACGTGGCAAAGAGTGGAGGAAATCCTGGGAAAGAGAGAGTTAAGCTGGAGTCATTCCCTGGGAGTTAACGGCACCTGATGGCATTTATTGAAGGAGGGGTTGGAGCACAATCCACGCCGTGGTGCTTTTAATTAAAAGGTGGAAGAGAAGTGAAATCATTTATCCGAATCACCCTGCTCAGGGCTGGTTTGAAATATCCATTTCCATACATCCCCAGCCCGGGCATGAGCGATTCTGAGAGTTAAAAATTCAAGAGGCTGTTAAGAAAAGGGATTTATTGGCTGCTGCTGCTCAGTGAGGCAGCAGGATTCCCGCAGGTCAGTGGTGACAAACCTCCATCCTGCAGCCACACGGAGCCAAATCGCTGTCCTGGGGCAGCACTGGGGACAAGAGCAGGGAGGTGGGACAGCCAGAAAGTGCTGGAATGTCAGGAAATGTCTCCTCAAAGTCAGGGAGAGGATGGTGTCCCACTCAGGTGTGACCTCAGAGCTTCCCCAGCATGGGAAGGACCTTGGTTTGAATTCTAACTCCATAAATGAAAATGTTTTCCTATTTATCTGCAGAAATGCATTCTGTGGAAGAAAAGGCTCTCTGAGGACAGGTGGATTCTGGGACATCCCAGTTTTTTTGTTCAGGTCTTCAAAGCCCAGAGGAAAGTCTGATCCAGAGGAAAGTGCTGGAGAATCCAGAGAAAGCTCCAGGATGATCCCAGGGATGGAGCAGGAAAGGCTGGGAGAGTTGGGATTGTTCACCTGGAGAGGAGGAACTTTGCGGTGACCAAACTGTGGCCTTTCTGGGAGACAGGAAAGATGGAGAGAGATTTGGGACAAGGAGTGAGGGACAGGACACAGGGAATGGCTTTAAATGGGAATAGGGCAGGGGTGGATGGGATTTTGGGAAGGAATGAGGAGTTGGGCTGGAATTCCCAGAGAAGCTGTGGCTGCCCCTGGATCCCTGGAGTGTCCAAGGCCAGGCTGGAGCACCCTGGGATGGTTGCAGATGTCCCTGGGGTGGCACTGGATGAGATTTAAGGTCCCAGTCCTTATTGGTTTAATAAGGTTTATTAATTGGTTTAATAAGGTTTAATAATTGTTTTAATAATTGTTTTAAAATTTAAGGTTCCAATCCATCCTGGAATTCTCTGGGGATGGACAGGAAGGGAGAGCTTTGCCCTCAGACCCAGCAGGTCCCTCAGTCCCTCCCAGATCCCAATGGATCCAACCTGATCCCACCATGCTGGGAAACAGGGAGCAATCCAGGATTTCATCTGGAAACAGATCATGGAACAATCCAGGATTTAATCTGGGAACATCATGGAAAAAAACAGGATTTCATCTGGAAACAGATTATGGAAAAATACAGGATTTCATCTGGGAACAGGTTAAGGAACAATTCAGGATTTAATCTGGAAACAGATTATGGAACAATCCAGGATTTCATCTGGGAACAGATCGTGGAGCAATCCAGGATTTCATCTGGGAACATCATGGAACAATCCAGGATTTCATCTGGGAAGAGATCATGGAACAATCCAGGATTTCAGCTGGGAACAGGTTAAGGAACAAACCAGGATTTCATCTGGGAACAGGTTAAGGAACAAACCAGGATTTCAGCTGGAAACAGATCATGGAACAATCCAGGATTTCATCTGGGAACATCATGGAACAATCCAGGATTTCATCTGGGAACAGATCATGGAACAAGCCAGGATTTCATCTGGAAACAAGCAAATCATGGAACAATCCTGGATTCCATCTGGGAACAGATCATGGAGCAATCCAGGATTTCATCTGGGAACAGATCGTGGAGCAATCCAGGATTTCATCTAGGAACATCATGGAACAATCCAGGATTTCAACTGGAAACATCATGGAACAAACCAGGATTTCAACTGGAAACAGATTATGGAACAAAACAGGATTTCAGCTGGAAACATCATGGAACAATCAAGATTTAATCTGGAAACAGATCATGGAACAATCCAGGATTTCATCTGGAAACAAGCAAATCATGGAACAATCCAGGATTCCATCTGGGAACAGATCATGGAACAATCCGGGATTTCATCTGGCTCCACCATGAGGAATTGGACCAATTGTTGGATGATTGATGAGAGGAATGTCAGAAGAATTATTTGCCAAACGATCCTGGTCCATCTGCTGCGGAATTCTGAGTGTCATGACAGAGAGAAATTAATTATATCTCGTTCGGAGATAGAAATATTCCAAATTGTGAAGCTCAGCTCTCCTCATGAACAAGGCCAGCAATCTTTATCTCCGTGATCCAAACAGAAAAATGAGAGCAGTGTGGAAGGAGAATCACAATTCTGAATTTTAGAGAGATGAGGAGCTGAAATCTACAGCAATTGCTCCAGGGATGACCCAAATTCCTTCCTTTCTCAGAGACTGGGAATCACAGGGGAATCTTCCCATCTCCAAGTGATTCCCCTGGAATTCAGTGATGAGAATGCTCCCAAAATTCCCTGAATTCCAGGTAGACCCAGCCAAATCCAGCTGAAATGAGGAGCCTAAATCCACAGTGAGTGCTCCAGGGATGACCCAAAACTCCCTCCTTTCTCAGAGACTGGGAATCACAGAAGAACCTTTGATCTCCAGGTGATTTCCCCTGCAATTAATTGATGGGAATACCCCCAAAATTCCCTTCCCTTCCCTTCCCTTCCCTTCCCTTCCCTTCCCTTCCCTTCCCTTCCCTTCCCTTCCCTTCCCTTCCCTTCCCTTCCCTTCCCTTCCCTGAAACTTCCCTTCCCTGAAACTTCCCTGAAACTTCCCTGAAACTTCCCTGAAACTTCCCTGAAACTTCCCTGAAACTTCCCTGAAACTTCCCTGAAACTTCCCTTCCCTGAAACTTCCCTGAAACTTCCCTGAAATTTCCCTTCCCTGAAACTTCCCTTCCCTGAAACTTCCCTGAAACTTCCCTTCCCTGAAACTTCCCTGAAACTTCCCTGAAACTTCCCTGAAACTTCCCTTCCCTGAAACTTCCCTTCCCTGAAACTTCCCTGAAACTTCCCTGAAACTTCCCTTCCCTTGGCTGAGCTCCTCCTTGCCCATGGATTTTCCCTGTCCTCCATTCCCAATCCCACTGCTGTGTCACACCAAAGGCATTTGAATTTCATTCCATCCAATTTCAGGAACATCAGAACTGCAGCATTTCATATTTTTTCCCTCAAATTTAACCCTTTTCTCCCCTTCCCCAATCTGCTGGGAGAGAATTCCAAGACTCACAAACTTTTATTTCACACTGCTTTCCCCAAACATATGGATCTTCCCATCCCTCTGCCTACTGGGATTTCTCAAACAAAGAATGTTTTGACATTAGGAATAAAAAAAAATGAAATAAATCTAGCGACAGGAGGAGCATCCCTGTGGCACAGAGTGCCAATGTGCTCTCAATATTGAGAGCGACTGAGAGGTGCCAGGAGGTAAAATAGAAACATTTAACCTCTTTTGGGTTTAGTTTGGGAGCAGAAATTTCATCCTGAGCGATATTTTGCTCTGATTTTCAGTCAAAACAATGTTTTTTTCCGCAGATATTTCACACAGGGAAGGATTTCCTCATCTCTGTGCAACGTTTGGGTTTTGAGATCTTTGTGTTCAGTTTTCTCCAGGCTGTCTTAGCCAAATTTCTTTGCTTTATTTCACATTGCTACACAAAAAACCAAAAAAAAACCCAAAGCAGCAACTCAACCTATTACAACCCAACTCTTCTCCCTCCCCATTTTTAATTCATCTTTCTCCCTTGACTCCAGAAGACAATCCTTCTTTCCAGGCCATGAAAAATTCAGGAGATGAAGAGGAGATTGAAAGCAGCCCAGGAAAGAACAAAGTGCCAAATCCAGAGTTTAGCTCAGGACTGAGGATCTCACCTGGCAGCTCCACAAATGCTAAATCTGGTGAGTATAAATCACTCTGAGAGGAAGATTTCAGAGAGCAGGTCCTGGGAAAAGCTGGGAATTGCTGAGGTGGATGCAGGAAAAGGGAAAAAAATCAACTTGAGCATCCCAGGGATCTCTCAGCCCTTTGTGGATCGAAATCAGCTGCAAGCTTTGAGTTTTGGTTAAGCCTGTCCCAAAAAACTTCCCAAAAAATTGATGGAACTAGTTAAAAAAAATATAAAATAAATAAATTTGCTTCCAATTATACAGGGACAGCCAGAAGGCTCTGGGTTTGTTTTGAACCCGGACAAAAAACATCAGATGAATTCATGAGGTGATTAATATCAGATGAAATAAATCTTATGCACTGTAGAGGAACAGAAGAAATTCTCCATGAGAAAAAAGGGGGAGTCAAGAATAGAGACATTTGATCAGTTGGTCTGGAAAGAATTCTACTTTACCAGGAGTAAAGGAGAAGAGTTAAGAGTTAAGAAGGGTTAAGAGTTAAGAAGATTTAAGAGTTAAGAACTGATAACTGAACATCAGGGTTTGTCCTGCTGCTGCTGCTGGGGCAGCCCTGAAGGCTGAGGATTTTTAGCTTCTATATTTTCGTGTATTTGTAGTTTTACTGTGTGGCTCTGGACTCTATATAAATGCTAAAACTTATGTTCTCAGCGTTTTAGACAAAATAATTCTTCTAAGTTGGGAATCCAAGGACACTTTGCTGCCTCAGAGCCCCAAAATATGGAAACAGCAGTGAATTGGGGAGCAAACTTGGGGTGATTGACATCATCAGCTGAAGGTGTAATTGGAGGATTGAGGCTCAATTTGCTAATTACAGAACTTATAAAATGTGAAGAACTCCTGACTCACTGTCCATTTTGGGTGTAGCCTCTGGAGTGAGCTCTGTCTGCCCTGAATGCACCTAAAGGCCTTTAATGAATTAATCTGATTTTATTCTCCTTTGTCTAACCTCTATTTCAGGCAATCCTGTTCAGCCATCCCTCCCTTCCCAGCTCATCCCTCCAGATCCCCCAAACACAAATCAGTATTTTCAGTGCTGCTAAAAGGGGAAACCCACCCCATGAACCATCAGGAGCTGTCTGCAGGCACCATCTGCTCCCAGCTCCTGCCACCAACCCATCTGCTCCTCACTGCCTTCCCCACCCCGCCTGGGCAGGCTGGACACTCAGAAAGGTCAAGTGACATCTCTGCTCCCTCTGGGTGAGGAGAGTTTGGGGGAGAATTAGACCTGGAAGGCAAAGATCCCCAGGTGGGGAATAGCTGGACAGTGTGAGCCTGAAAATCTGTGTGAAATGGGGAAATATTTCATCAGTTGAGGATGAAAGGATGTTTGAAATATCCTCAATTGAGGATATTTTCAATTTCAATTTCAATTTCTGTTTCAGTTTCAATTTCAATTTCAATTGAGGCTATTCCATCAGTTGAGGATCTGGGGTGATTTGGGTGATGCTGGTGAGCGAAGAGGATTTGGGTTTGGTTTTGTTTCCTCTGCTAAGCAGAAAAAATGACGAGGGGAAGAGAGAGCACCCTCTGCTCCCTCTGGGTGAGGAGAGTTTGTCCTGGAAGGCAAAGATCCCCAGGTGGGGAATAGCTGGACAGTGTGGGCCACAAAATCTGCGTGAAATGATGAAATATTTAATCAGTTGAGGATGAAAGGATATTTAAAATATTTTCAATTCTTTTCAATTCTTTTCAATTATTTCAATTTCAACTCAATTGAGGCTATTCCATCAGTTGAGGAGCTGAGGGCTGATTTGGGTGATACTGGTCAGTGAAGAGGATCTGGGGTGATTTGGGTGATGCTGGTGAGTGAAGAGGATTTGGGTTTGGTTTTGTTTCCTCTGCTGAGCACAGAAAACGACGAGGGGCAGAGAGGCAGGAGGTGAGCGAGGCAACAACAGCTCAGTGTGGTGCTGAAATATTGACTGCAGGAGATGCAGCAGCTCTGACAAAACCCTGCTTTTGTCAGCTCGGCTCACATCCCCCCAGCAGCTCGGGGAGTTTAAACTCCAGAGCCCAGAGTTGAGCTGCCATCGGCTGAGGAGCTGCAGGGAGGAGCTGCCAGCTGGGCTCTGGGGCAGCAATTGCAGCAGAGATGGCTCTGCCACCCTGAGCTCCTGCTGGAGGGTTGGGTTTGCTCTCCCTGCTCCTCTCTGGGGTGTCTCCAAGTGCTGTCCTGGAGGGAGGGAAGGAGGAGGGAAGTTTGGGGTTTTCTGTCTGATTTTGGGGTGTAAATGGGATTTAGCAGGTTGGAGGATCTCAGGCACCTCCCAGCCTCCATCACTGAAACCATTTCCCTCGTTAATAATGTCCCAAATTATTGCTTCTTCTCACCCCCCAGCTCTACTGGAAAAATTACATCTTGAAATATATTAACAACAATATCCCCCAAAACCTTCTGAGATAGGATGGTTGCTCCGTTCTTATAAGAACATTCCATTTTTTTCCCCTTTTTTCCCCCAGAAATCCAACAAATCTGTGCCCCAGCCCAGGGAATTCCAGGAGCTGGAAGATCTGAGCATGAGAGGAGGGAAAGCTGAGGGAAGTTTGGGGTTTCCTGTCTGATTTTGGGGTGCAAATGGGATTTAGCAGGTTGGAGGATCTCAGGCACCTCCCAGCTTCCATCCCTTTTTTTCCATCACCTTTTCCAGGTGAGGAAATCCAGGTCCTTCCAACAGCCTTGTGCTCAGGGCAAGGCAGGGACAGCCAGGACATTAATAATGTCCCAAATTGTTGCTCTTCCCACCCCCAAAGTCTATTGGAATAATTCCTTTTTGAAATATATCAACAACAATAACCCTCAAAACCTTCTGAGATGGGATGGTTGCTCCATTCTTATCAGAACTTTATTTCTTTCATCTTTTTTCCCAGAAATCCTACAAATCTGTGCCCAAACCCAGGGAATTCCAGGAGCTGGAAGATCTGAGCATGAGAGGAGGGAAAGCTGAGGGAAGTTTGGGGTTTCTGTCTGATTTTGGGATGCAGTTGGGATTTAGCAGTGATGCCCTGGCATTGTGGAGCAGGGAGAGGACAGCATGGTTGCTCCATTCTTATCGAAACAATTTGAATTTTTTTCCCAGAAATCCCACAGATCTGTGCCCAAACCCAGGGAATTCCAGGAGCTGGAAGATAAGAGTGAGAGGAGAGAAAGGGAAAGAAATCTGAGGGAAGTTTGGGGTTTCTGTCTGATTTTGGGATGCAAATGGGATTCAGCAGTGATGCCCAGGGGTTGTGGAGCAGGGAGAGGACAGCATGGTTGCTCCATTCTTATCAAAACAATTAATTTTTTTTCCCCAGAAATCCCCCAGATCTTTGCCCAAATCCAGGGAATTCCAGGAGCTGGAAGATCAGAGTGAGAGGAGCAGTGAGCAGAACAAACAAACCCCTCTCGATTTCCCGAGCAGGGCCGAGGGAGCAGCTGAGCAGAGCTCTTTGTTCAGCAGCTAATCCTGCTGCTGCTAATAGGATTAACAGCAGAACAGATGCACAGCAGCTCCTGGTGCCTTTTCCTGACACTGAGAGGGAAATGAATCCCTGGAATTCCTGGTGCCTTTTTTTCCTGCCACAGAGCAGGGAAATGAATCTCTGAAATTCCTGATGCTTTTTTTCCCTTCCACAGGGCAGGGAAATGAATCTTTGGAATTCCTGGTGCCTTTTTTTCCCTGGCTCAAAGTAGGGAAGTGAATCCTTGGAATTCCTGGTGCCTTTTTTCCTACTACAGAGCAGGGAAATGAATTTCTGGAATTCCTGGTGCTTTTTCCCTGGCTGGGAAACCCTGGAATCCCCGGAATTTCTGATGCCTTTTTTCCTACTACAGAGCAGGGAAACGAATCCCTGGAATTCCTGGTGCCTTTTTTCCTGCCTCAGAGATGTTCCCATGCAATTCCCCGACAGGGAAATGAATCCCTGGAATTCTTGGTGCCTTTTTTCCTGCCTCAGAGATGTTCCCATGAGGTTCCCCGACAGGGAAATGAATCCCTGGAATTCTTGGTGCCTTTTTTTCCTGGCTGTTCCCATGCAGGGAAATGAATCTCCAGAATTCCTGGTGCCTCTTTTTCCTTCCACAGAGCAGGGAAATGAATCCCTGGAATTTCTGGAGCCTTTTTTTTCTGGCTGTTCCCTTGAAGGCAAATGAATCCCTGGAATTCCTGGTCCTTTTTTTTTCCCTTCCACAGAGCAGGGAAATGAATCTCTGGAATTCCTGATGCCTTTTTTCCCTGGCTGGGAATCCCTGGAATCTCTGGAATTCCTGGTGTCTTTTTCCCCAACACAAAGCAGGGAAATGAATCCCTGGAATTCGTGGTGCTTTTTTCCTGCCTCAGAGATGTTCCCATGAGGTTCCACGACAGGGAAATGAATCTCTGGAATTCCTGGTGCCTTTTTTTCCTGGCTGTTCCCATGAAGGGAAATGAATCTCTGGAATTCCTGGTGCTTTTTTTCCCTTCCACAGAGCAGAGAAATGAATTTCTGAAATTCCTGGTGCCTTTTTCCCTGTCACAGAGCTGTTCCTGTGCAGTTCCACGACAGGAAAATGAATCCCTGGCTGTTCCTGAGCAGGGAAATGAATCTCTGGAATTCCTGGAGCACCAGAACTCTCATTTTGCAGTGCCCACCCTGCTCTTGTTAGAATTTCAACTTTAAAAAATTTTATATAGCGTAAATCAGGCTTGGTTTGCCTTTGCCTTGGGGAAAGGAATTTTTAAAGTCTTTTTAAGGGTTGTAGCACAACTCTATGGAGATGAACTTAAGATATCAACAGACTGGGAGGAACCAAAAGATTCCCAAAAGAGCCCAAAAGATACCCAAAAGAGCCCAAAAGATACAAAAAAGAGCCCAAAAGATTCCCAAAAGAGCCCAAAAGATACCCAAAAAGAGTCCAAAAGATACCCAAAAAGAGCCCAAAAGATTCCCAAAAGAGCCCAAAAGATTCCCAAAAAGAGCCCAAAAGATTCCCAAAAGAGCCCAAAAGACACCCAAAAAGAGCCCAAAAGATACCCAAAAAGAGCCCAAAAGATTCCCAAAAGAGCCCAAAAGATTCCCAAAAGAACCAAAAAAATTCCCAAAAAGAGCCCAAAAGATACCAAAGAGCCCAAAAGATACCCAAAAGAGCCCAAAAGATTCCCAAAAGAGACCAAAAGATACAAAAAAGAGCCCAAAAGATTCCCAAAAGAGCCCAGAAGATTCCCAAAAGATCCCAAAAGATACCCAAAAGAGCCCAAAAGATTCCCAAAAGAGCCCAAAAGATACCAAAAAGAGCCCAAAAGATTCCCAAAAGATCCCAAAAGATACCCAAAAGACCCCAAAAGATACCAAAGAGCCCAAAAGATTCCCAAAAGAGCCCAAAAGATATCCAAAAGAGCCCAAAAGATTCCCAAAAGAGCCCAAAAGATCCCCAAAAGAGCCCAAAAGATTCCCAAAAGAGCCCAAAAGATACCAAAGAGCCCAAAAGATTCCCAAAAGAGCCCAAAAGATTCCCAAAAAGAGCCCAAAAGATTCCCAAAAAAGCCCAAAATATACAAAAAAGAGCCCAAAAGATACCAAAGAGCCCAAAAGATTCCCAAAAGAGCCCAAAAGATACCCAAAAGAGCCCAAAAGGTTCCCCAAAAGATAAAACAAGAGGAATTTGGGTTGGATAATCCACATTCTGATACAAAATCCCTCCCAGTTTCGCCCCCAGCCAGGCAGAGGGTGCAGGGAGAAGCATTAATTTTGGTTTTTTCTTTAATTGAATCTCCCATTTCACACCCCAGTGCCTGAGCAGGGAGAGGCAGCCAGACTTACCGTCAGCCAGTGGAAATTGAGGTCAAATCCTCTCGCCGGGAATTGGAGTTTCTCGTAGACAAATCCTGTAAATTGGAATCACAAACCCAACTCGTTATCCCCATTTTTGCTCCAGAAGTAATAAATGGTATTTGGTGTTTCCAGCGGGCTGAGGATGCATCTGATGAATTGTAATGAATGAAACCTTCCGTGGGCAGAGCGTCACATACGTTTGGTGGCTCAGAGCAGATTGACCGTCGCTAATTGCGTTAACGAACCTCCCAGAGGAGCTCGCTGGAGTGCAGGGGGCTCAGAGCTGGCCATGAATGAGAGAGTTTAAATGGAAATGAGGAAGAGGAAGGGGAAGAGGAAGAGGGAGAGGGAGAGGGAGAGGGAGAGGGAGAGGAGAGGAGAGGAGAGGAGAGGAGAGGAGAGGAGAGGAGAGGAGAGGAGAGGAGAGGAGAGGAGAGAGAAAAGAGAAGAGAAGAGAAGAGAAGAGAAGAGAAGAGAAGAGAAGAGAAGAGAAGAGAAGAGAAGAGAAAAATATTAAAAGGGGAAAGGGAAGTTTCAGGGAAGTTTCAGGGAGGTTTCAGGGAAGTTTCAGGGAAGTTTCAGGGAAGTTTCAGGGAAGTTTCAGGGAAGTTTCAGGGAAGTTTCAGGGAAGTTTCAGGGAAGTTTCAGGGAAGGGAAGTTTCAGGGAAGGGAAGGGAAGGGGGAAAAAAAATTACAAAATCACCCAAATTCCAGCTCAGAATCCAGGGGACGTTCTGGAGGAGCAGAGATGATTCCCAACCTCTCCTGCCTCACATTGTGGATTTAATTCCCTTTTTTTCAGCTTTTCCAGCACTCTGGAGTTGTTCAGAGGGAGCCAGCAAGGCCTAAACCATTTAAATTCCATTTCCAACCCAAAACGAGGAGCAAAAAACCAGAGAATTTTCATTTCTGAAACTCAACCACAGCCTGGTCCATTCCCCTCTTGCAGATCCCTCTTTAAAATTCCAATTATTTTGGTTAAAAGCAGGGATTTGGCTCCTCCTGCACTGAAAATCTTTGATTCAGAGCTGGGTTTTGTTCTCTGGAGATTTTATGGCCAAACATGTTCGTTTTTCAGTCATTAATTTCTGCTAACAGTTCGATCTCGGCGAGATCAAAGGTAGGTTTTTTTTGCTATTTAGGTCAGTTGTGGTTTTTTTTCCCCCAAATGAACTGAATTAAAGCTTATGCACTGTGCTATTTAAAAATAATAATTTAAAAAAAAAATGATAGATAAATAGAGGATTTTGGGATGTTTGCGTGCTCCGTGAGGAAAAAATGGGTGAAAATAGAAAAACATCATTTATTGGGAAAAATGGGTGAAAATATAAAAACATCATTTATTAGAAAAATTGTTGGAGGGAGAAAAATTCCAACAAGGCACAATACAAAAGCACAGCCAGAGGGAAGGGATGGGTGGGAATTTGGGAAGGAATGAGGGTGGGAAGGGCTGGGATGGATGGAATTCCCATTCCTTGGCAATGTGTAGAATATTCAGCTCTGAACCACAACTTTCCCTTAATATTTCACGAGCAGCAGATTTACAAATTATTCCCATCAAAGCTCCGCTGGTTGGGTTTCTGATGTCCTAATGCTGTCGATTTATCATCTTGTAAAATTAATTAAAGGCAGCTCGATGCTATGGACTTGTTAAAGGGAAAAAAATAAAAAATCCAAACCAGGGAGTGGAATTTTTCCAGGGATTTTACATTCTGTGTCTACATCAGCAAAAATTCCCAATGGGAATTCCCAATTCCCAAATGGGAATGTGAGGGATGGGAATGGATGAGGGGATTGAAATGAGGGATCTTTAGGGTTCCTGCTGAGATTAATTATTTTGGGGATTTATGGAACAGAGAGGGGAGGGAATGGGAATGGGAATGGGAATGGGATGGGAATGGAAATGGGAATGGGAATGGGAATGGGAATGGGAATGGGAATGGGGATGGAATGGAATGGAATGAGAATGGGGAGAGAATGGAAAGGAACGGGGATGGGAATGGAAATGTGAATGGGAATGGGGATGGGGATGGGAATGGGAATGGGAATGGGAGTGGGATGGAATGGGAATGAATGGGAATGAATGGGAATGAATGGGAATGAATGGGAATGAATGGGAATGGGGAGAGAATGGAAAGGAATGGGGAGGGAATGGGAATGGGAATGGAAATGGAAATGGAAATGGAAATGGGAATGGAAATGGGAATGGAAATGGGAATGGAAATGGGAATGGGATGGGAATGAATGAGAATGGGGATTGAATGGGAATGAATGGGAATGGGGATGGAATGGGGATGGGAATGGGAATGGGAATGGGAATGAATGGGAATGGGGATGGAATGGGATTGGGAATGGAATGGGGATGGAATGGGAAGGGAATGGGGAAGGGAAAAGGGAAAAGGGAAAAGGAAAAAGTTACTGTTGTCAGACCTGCTCCCAAATATTTCATTACAGCCTCTGCAAAATAAATCCATTTCTTCCCCTACTGTTGCTTCCCTCCCACCATGTATTTGGAATATTTTTTTTTCCGAGCGTTTTCACCGCTTTGGATTATTTTAATTAAAAGCAATTCTCCAGTTGTCATCGCAGGAGGGAAATGGCAATGAGAGGTCGCAGCAGCAGAAAAGGGAGATATTATATTCTTTTCTATTTTTTTATATAAACATCAACAGCCAAACGATTGTGCTTAAACGGTGCTGCAGAAACGCTTTTAGGAGCGGAAAAGACTGGAGGCTTAATGAAAATATTTAATCTCCAACCCGAGCTGAGGAGAGCAAAGTCACTGCTTACCCTGAGCTGAAGCCAAGGCAAAGTGCTGTGACTGCAGGGGAGAAGATGGGATGGAATTCCCAGAGAAGCTCCTGGATCCCTGGAATGTCCGAGGCCAGCTTGGAGCACCCTGGGATGGTGGGAAGGACTGGAATGAAAAGGTATTTAAGATTCTTCCGACCCAAACCACTCCAGGATTCCATGAAATATCCCAGCTTTGGGTTCCAACAGAGTTCAGATGTTTTTTTTCACAGCTGGGGTTTAATCAGCCCAGAGTCTACTTTCCGTGGAATCATGGAATTTGGGTGGGAAGAGCCTCAAATCCCACCCAGTGCCACCCCAGGGACATTTCCACCTATCCCAGGTGCTCCAAGCTGGCCTTGGACACTCCCTGGGATCCAGGAGCTTCTCTGGGAATTCCATCCCAGCCTCCGAGGGAAGATTCCCTCCCCAACATCCCAAAATCCCATCCAAACCTCTCCTCTTCCATTTCCCCTCTGAGAAATCCTCCCTTCCCTTCCCTTCCCTTCCCTTCCCTTCCCTTCCCTTCCCTTCCCTTCCCTTCCCTTCCCTTCCCTTCCCTTCCCTTCCCTTCCCTTCCCTTCCCTTCCCTTCCCTTCCCTTCCCTTCCCTTCCCTTCCCTTCCTTTCCTTCCTTCCTTCCCTTCCTTTCCTTCCTTCCCTTCCTTCCTTCCTTCCCTTCCCTGCCTCCCCACCCCACCCAGCGCCGATCCCATACTGGGAGCACTGGTTTGCTTCTCCCTGCATCCTCCTCACTCCCTGCCCTTCCAGAGGCTCAGAAACAGGGAAAAAAATAAGGAAAAAAACCCCAACCGAGGCTGAGCCGCTGCAGCTCTCAGCCCTCTGCAGCTTTAAGGGGTTTGGCAGCGAGGCAGAGCTGAGGCAGAGCTGAGGCCAACGAGCCAAATCCCACAAAAGCTCCTTTTATTCCCCGCGCCGCTGGCCGAGGGGGGAAGGAGAGCAACTGTGGCAGAAACACGGTGTGACATGAACACAAAACACCAAAAAACCGCCTGGATTTCGGCTGAATTCCCCCAAAATCCGCGGGGCTGCGGTGAGAGGGAAGCGGAGAGGGGAAAGAGAGAAGGGGGAAGGAGGTGATGGAGAAACTCCAGGGGTTGCAGAGGGGATTTTGGTGGAATTTTGGTGGGGAATTCACTCCCAGAAATGTGGGAATGCAGTGCCAGGGGAATTGGGAGTGTCCCAGCAGCAGCAGAGCCAGAGGAGCAAACAGGTCAGGCTGCCCAGGCTGGGGATGGGAATGAATCATGCAAATCCCTATTTTAGCCCCAAAAAAAGGCCTGAAGATTATCTAATTCCATAAATTACCAGCATTTATGTGTTTAATAGGATTAAAAGTTCCAGCTGGGTAAAACACCACTTAGAGATCATCAGGGTGATAAAAAAATGATCAGTAATTGATGGAATTGAAGGGATTTAAACCATTCCATGGCCTCACTGCCTCTCCTCAGCCTGTTTTACCCACCCGGGGGGGATTCGGATTGTTTAGGTTGGAAAAGACCTTTAAAAACTGAGTTTTTTCCACAAATGTGGCAAAAATTCTGTGGAGGCACAAGATGGGAATAACTCATCTCCTGGCCCAACACCTCATTAATGTTGTTTCCTGAGAAAAACCCAAGAACAGGGCTGAGGTCACCCTGGAGTGCAGCAAAAGGTCCTTCCTGACCTCATCTGGACTTTATAACAGTTCAGAAATGATATTTTATCAAACACAGAAGGATTTAGGGGTGGAAGTGACACCGTTTCAGATCAACCTTTCCTCTTGCCAGTTTTTCTCAAACGCAGATTTGGAGATAAAAACCTCTGGGAGCAGCTGGAGGAGGTATTGACATGGTGTCAGAGAAATGAAAAGCACATTGCTGTAATCTCTGATCATTACAGAATTTGTCATCTTATTACCAACCCCAATCAATGCTGGAGGTTCTCTTTTTGCTTTTACAGCATAATCTGTGCTGGAGAAGAATCCCACTGATTGCTTTGTCAATGCCTGGAAATCCTGATGTGGAGCCAGACAGGGATTTTCATGGGAATCACATCTCCCTTTCCCCTCCAATTTCTGTCAGATCCTCAGAATTTAATCTGATATTTAATTCTTTGATTCAGACTGCCTGGCTGGCAAGGATGAACTGAAACAGCAACTCAGGATATAAAGTGATTCCTGGGTTTTCTATGGATTTCTTCCCATGGATTTCTTCCTATGGATTTTCATGAAAATCACGTCCCCCTTTCCCCTCCAATTTCTGTCAGACCCCCAGAATTTAATCTGATATTTAATTCTTCAATCCAAGCTGCCTGGCTGGCAAGGATGAACTCAAACAGTATCTCAGGATATAAAGTGATTTCTGGGTTTGACATAAAATGATCAGGAATCTTTCTGTGGATTTCTTCCCATGGATTTCTTCCCATGGATTTCCATGAGAATCACCTCCCTTTTTCCCTCCAATATCTGTCAGACCCCCAGAATTTAATCTGATATTAAATTCTTCAATCCAGACTGCCTGGCTGGCAAGGATGAACTCAAACAGCAACTCAGGATATAAGGTGATTTCTGGGTTTGACATAAAATGATCAGGAATCTTTCTGTGGATTTCTTCCTATGGATTACTTCCCATGGATTTCTTCTCATGGATTTTTTCCCATGGATTTCTTCCCATGGATTTCCACTCCAATCTGAATTTTCAGCTTTGAGAAATCATCTCCATTGTTCTCAGTCCTGTCATCTACACGAATGGAAAAACGTTTTAAGTGCTAAGTAGGAAAAATCCTTATGCCACTGCAGAAAAAATGTCCTTCAGAGTAAATCCGGTTCAGACCTTGACCTTGAGGCCTCTGAAATAGATTCCTGAAATAATGAAAAATCAATTAAACACAGCAAACCCCTCGGAATTCACAGGCACAGCTCTCCCAGAAATACCTGTGGGAGCAAACCTGAGCTGTGGGAAAAGGGAGAGGAACGTCAGGAATCCTCAGCGATGCCACTTGGTACAAAAATGGGGAGAAAAAGCAGAGATTTCCACGAAAATAGAGAATAAATGACACAAAGTCGTTGTGCTTTGGTTTAAAAGTCAAGGTCTTAATTTCCCTTATTTCCATATTTTCCAATCCATAATTTCTCTTTAATCCTGCAGATCCAGGGGTTGTCCCACGTGGCAGAGGAGCAGGAGCTGCTCAGCTTGGAACTAAAGCTGATTTAATTTTTAATTCCTAACTGAAAAAGGAAAGGAAATATTAAGGAAAAAATCACCTGTTTGGGTTCTGCAGGTCGAATTCTGTATTTTATAGAGACAGTGAGGATGGAAAAGCTTCAGTTCCTCATCCTGATGTGGGGAAGGAGCACCAGGGAAGTGAAAAATGAAAATATTTAGGAAATAATAAAAAATATAACTAAAAATATAAATAAAATATATATTATAAATATAAATATAAAATTATAAAAAATAAAAATATTTAGGAAATATAGGAATTATTTTGGAAAAAATCACCTGTTTGGGTTCTGCAGGTCAAATTCTGCACTTTATAAAGACAATGAGAATGGAAAAGCTTCAGTTCCTCATCCTGATGTGGGGAAGGAGCACCAGGGAATTGAAAATGAAAATATTTAGGAAATAATAAAAATATAAAAAAAATTACATTTTTATTACATTTTAATAAAAATACATAAGAATATAAGTATAAAAATAGTAAAAAATAATAAAAATATTTAGGAAATAAAGAAAATAATTAGGAAAAAAACCACCTCTTTGGGTTCTGCAGGTCAGATCTGCACTTCACAAAGGACAGCAAGGAGGGAAAAACCTCCAAATCCTCATCCTGACATCGAGAAGAGGCACCAGTGCATTGAAAAATGAAAATATTTAGGAAATAATGGAAAATATAATTAAAAAATATAAAACATAAATAAAAATATATAAAAATATAAATGTGACAAACCCCCCAATTCCCAACTCCTGCTGTCAGGCAGCAGCACCAGTGACCTTCATCAACTCCCATCAGGACCAAACCCTTCAGCAGGAAGATCCCCGGGGTGCCCATGAACCCAGCAGTCAGAAAAAATCCTCGTTACTGCTGCCCGTTAATGACATTAATGAGGTTAATGAGCTGGGAGATGGCGGCAGGTTGACGACTCTCTGCACCTGACAGCTCCGTCAAAGGAAAGGTCTGCGGTGACACTTGGTGGCTGCAGGGCTGGACGTGGCTGTTCAGCTTTTCCACATGGAATCACAGTGGATTTGCAGGATCTCTGCTCTTCATGATGGGGGTTTTGGCTTTTCCATCTTTT
>NC_139502.1:3042308-3058329 GCF_008360975.1 Lichenostomus cassidix | reverse complement strand
CTCTGAAAAGGAGGAGCTCCAGGGCTCAAGAGGCAGTGAAATTCCGATTATTCCTCACATTTGTCAGCTCAGGATTTCCCAACAACTCAACTCCCTGACCTGCAAATTCCTATTTCCCATTTTTACTGAAAATGGTGAAAATTTCCTGTCAACCCTCAGGGAAAATTTCCCCTCTCCTGGTTTTTTTTTCAGTCTCACCCCAAACTTCCTGCAGAACAGAAAATACTGGAATTTGGGATATCCCTGAGCAGCCAAGGGGAATTCAGAGAAAAGATGAGATTCCCAAATGAATTCCCTGATCTGCCAACATCTTTCCCCCATTTTTAATGAAAATTGTGACAATTTCCCATCAACCTTCAGCAAAAAAATTTCCCCCACTTGTTTTTTTTTAGGCTAATTCCAAACTTCTTGCAGAATTTGCTTGAAGGGTCACTTTGGAGCCTTTTATCCCCAAAATAAAATGAAATTAGAAATCATCTCTCCCACCTCCTGCCTGTTCCCATCCCCCTGAATGTCACGGAAAGCCCTGAGGAATTCTCCTTCACGAGTTGTTCCATCAGAGCAGAAAATCCCCAAAGTGACTTTGCCAGAGCAGGAGGAGCTCAGCAGGAGCTCAGCAGGAGCTCAGCAGGTTTGGATTTCCGTTTCCAGTTGAGTCAAGAGGGATTTGCGTCTCCAGGGAAGGGCAAAGAGCCGCGGGGTGGAAACGATGCTGGGGGAGAAATTAACTCAGTTTGAAACTGAAAAAATCGTCTGGAAATTATGTTGGATAATTCTGTTGTGTTAAAGTCAGAGTTGGAACGGGAGGGTTTGGATTTCTGTAGGTTTTGGGTTGGAAATGATGCTGGGGAAGAAATTAATTGGGTTTGAAACTGAAAAATAATCCTCTGGAAATGGTTTGGTTTCTTCATATTGAATAATTCTGTTGTGTTAAAATTAGAGTTGGAATGGGAGGATTTGGATTCCTGTTGATTTTGGGGTGAAATAATTCTGGAGAAAAAAATTAACTGAGTTCGAAAATCAAGAAAATCCTCTGGAAATGGGTCAGTTTCTTAATATTGAATAATCCTCTTGAGTTAAATGTGGATCAGAGTTGGAATGGGAGGGTTTGGATTCCTCTAGATTTTGGATTGAAAAAGTGCTGGGAAATAAATTAATTGAGTTTGAAACTGAAAAAAATCCTCTGGAAATGGTTTGGTTTCTTTATATTGGATAATTGTGTTGTGTTAAAATTAGAGTTGGAATGGGAGGGTTTGGATTCCTGTAGATTTTGGGGTGAAATAACGCTGGGAAAAAATTAACTGAGTTTGAAACTCAAAAAATTCCTTTGGAAATGGTTTAGTTCCTTAATATTGAATAATTCTGTTGTGTTAAATGAGGATTAGAGTCGGAGTGGGAGATTTTGAATTTCTGTAGGTTTTGGGTTGGAAATGATACTGGGAAAGAAATTAATTGGGTTTGAAACTGAAAAAATCCTCTGGAAATTATTTAGTTTCTTTATATTGGATAATTCTGTTGTGTTAAAATTAGAGTTGGAACGGGAGAGTTTGGATTCCTGTAGGTTTTGGGTTGGAAACGATGCTGGGGAAAAAAGTTAACTCAGTTTAAAACTCACAAAAAATCCTCTGGAAATGGTTTGGTTTCTTTATATTGGATCATTCTGTTGTGTTAAAATTAGAGTTGGAATGGGAGAGTTTGGATTCCTGTAGATTTTGGGTTGAAATAATTCTGGGGAAGAAAAATTAACTGAATTCGAAAATCAAGAAAATCCTCTGGAAATGGTTCAGTTTCTTTATATCAATCAATCCTCTTGTGCTAAATGTGGATCAGAGTTGGAATAGGAGTTTTTGAATTTCTGTAGGTTTTGGGCTGGAAATGATGCTGGGGAAGAAATTAATTGGGTTTGAAACTGAAAAAAATCCTCTGGAAATGGTTTGGTTTCTTTATGTTGGATAATTCTGTTGTGTTAAAATTAGAGTTGGAACGGGAGAGTTTGGATTCCTGTAGATTTTGGGTTGGAAATGATGCTGGGAAAGAAATTGCCTGAGTTTGAAACTGAAAAAAATCCTCAGGAAATGGTTTGGTTTCTTTATATTGGATAATTCTGTTCTGTTAAAATGTGGATTAGAGTTGGAATGGGGGAGCTGAATTTCTGTAGGTTTTGGGTTGAAATAATTCTGGGGAAGAAAAATTAACGGAATTCGAAAATCAAGAAAATCCTCTGGAAATGGTTTGGTTTCTTTATATTGAATAATTCTGTTGTGTTAAAATTAGAGTTGGAATGGGAGGGTTTGGATTCCTGTAGATTTTGGGTTGAAATAATTCTGGGGAAGAAAAATTAACTGAATTCGAAAATCAGGAAAATCCTCTGGAAATGGTTCAGAGTTGGAATGGGAGGGTTTGAATTTCTGTAGATTTTGGGTTGAAGTAATTCTGGAGAAAAAAATTAACTGAGTTTGAATCTGAAAAAAATTCCTCAGGAAATGGTTTAGTTTCTTTATATTGGGTAATTCTGTTGTGTTAAAATGTGGATTAGAGTTGGAATGGGGGAGCTGAATTTCTGTAGATTTTGGGTTGGAAATGATGCTGGGGAAGAAATTAACTCAGTTTGAAACTCAAAAAATTCCTTTGGAAATGGTTTAGTTTCTTTATATTGATTAATTCTGTTGTGTTAAAATGTGGATCAGATTTAAAATGAGAGAGCTTGAATTTCTGTAGGTTTTGGGTTGGAAATAATGCTGAGGAAAAAAAAAATCAAAAATAAAAAACCATTCCATTCCTCTGGAAATGGTTTTGTCTCTTTATATTGATGAATTCTGCTGTTAAAATGTGGATTACAGTTGGACTGGGAGGTTTTGAATTCCTGTAGATTTTGGGTTGGATAAACAGCATTAAGGTGATCTGAGGTATTCAGGGGCAAAAATCTTCCCCTAAAAACGTTCCATCAGAAACCAAACTTTAGATTCCCACCAGAACCTGAATAATTGGGGTTTTTTTACACTAAACAGGGAATTTTTCCCATTTGAAATTGGGATTTTTTTGCATTAAACAGGGATTTTTCCCCCATTTGAAATTGGGGGTTTTTTATACTAAAAAAGGAATTTTTCCCAATTTAAAATTCTTTTTTTTACATTAAACAAGGAATATTTTTTTTGTACATTGAACGAGGATTTTTTTTTGCATTTGTAATTGCTGGGGTTTTTTTACATTAAATAAGGAATTTTTCCCATTTGATTTTTTTTTTAATATTAAACAAGGATTTTTTTACCATTTCAAATTTTTTTTTTTTTTTTTTTTTTTACATTAAACAAGGAATTTTCCCCATTTTAATATTTTTTTTAGTATTAAACAAGACATTTTTCCCCTAATTCACCCTCAGCAACAGGAGAGATTTGACCCCAAACCCTTTTCCCATGTCATTCCCAAACCCTAATTAGGGAATTTCGCCTTCACTCCTCACCTTCCACAGGCAGAGGTGTTGTTCTTAATGAATTTTTCATATTAATTAAGCAGAAGGAGGCTAACGAGCTCTGGGGATGTGAGTTGTGCTCAGACTTGTCTGGTGCCTCTTGATTTTTGTGCAAAAACATTAAATTCCTCTCACAGAGGTTGTTTTAATTATGAAAACACCACAGAAATGCTCTAAAATGAACTTTTAATTGTAAATTTTGAAAATGGTAAATTTTTAAAATTGTAAATTTTAACTGTAAATTTTAATTGTAAATTTTAATTGTAAATTTTAAAAGTAAATTAAATTGTAAATCACAACATTTCAGCCAACTGAAGAGAAAATTTTTCTCTTTTTTTTTTGTGCTCCTCCTTCTGGCACTTTGGGAAAATCAGAATTTCCACCAATGAAAGGAAATTTCCCATTGGAAACACAAGCTGACCTCAGCAGGGTGAGGGGAGGAATTTCCCAGAAACACAAAAATTCACAATAAATCACAAATTGTGCTGAGGATGTAGCAGTTTTATACAGAATAAAACTCAGAGCATTTTTCTGCCCAGGTCAAGAACCCTTATATAGAGAAATAATCCAGATTTTCTCACAAGAATTTCTGTTCCTGCCTGGGAAGAATCTCTGGGCTAATCCAGCAGTTTCTGTGCTCTAAGGGGGAATTAAAATAAAATGCAATAACGACACACCCTGGGGAAAAATGCAGAAAAACCTCAGAATGAAAGCAAAGCCATCCAAAGGGCAATAAATTCATTTTCCCTCCTGCTTTGCTGGAGGGTTTTATGAGGAACATTAAAGCTGCAATGGGAATTTATCCTTGCAGGACTTCTTGGAGGGGTTGGGGAAATAAAATCCCCCAAATTTTGAGGTGAACCCATTTTATTTCACCCCTAATTCTATTTATAATCCACTCGTTGGATTAGCTCATTTATAAATATATAGATAGATAGATCAATAGATAGATACATATTAAAAAAAGTTTATAGATATATATAATATATAATATATAATATGTAATATGTAATATGTAATATGTAATATGTAATATATTATATTATTATTTATATATTATTATTATAATATAATATAATATAATATATCATTATATATAATACATATAATAATATTATATTTATATATATAAATATATATAAATATATATAATATATAATATAATATAATATAATATAATATAATATAATATAATATAATATAATATTATATTATATTATATTATATTATATTATATTATGTTATATACAATAAATATAATAATATTATATTTATATATATAAATATATATATATATATAAAAAATATATATATAGCCTGTTCTTTCCATGTATTCTGGCTGCTTCCAGCTAAAATAAATGGAAATAAAAATACAAAACCAAGCTGGAAAATCTCCTCCTTGCGAAGTGCTGCGTCTGGCTGACAAGTACTTAAAAAAATAAAATTAAAAAATAAAAAAGGAGAAAAGTCATAAAAATTACTGCTAACAAAATGGAAGTGTTCCCTGGCTGGGTTTTATGGGGAGGTGATAAAAAATGAAAAAGAAGCTCCAGTTAAGTCAGGCTTGATGAAGTGATGTGGAGGCAGAAAGGCATTCAAGGTTGTGTGGAAACAGATTTCAAATTGATAGATATCAATATATACTCTGTGCATGTTAAACAGAGCTGGCTGGGCTGCTGGGGAAGGCTTGGCAGGGGAGGATTGGGAATTAAATTGAAAAAAAATCAAGGACTGGATGGGAAAAATTGAGATGTAAAAATATCTGGGATGAGGATGTTAGGAGTAGACTTACCCCAATAAAATGGGGCAGGTGAGACACTCTGAAAACTTGATTTATTTTATTTTATTTTATTTTATTTTATTTTATTTTATTTTATTTTATTTATTTTATTTTATTTTAATTTTTTTAATTGTATCTATTTATTTGATTTGTTTCAGGAAGGACCTGTTTAATTCCTTTTTTTACCATAATTTCATGAGGATTTTGTGTTTGTCCCACCAAGTGGAAAACCAACATTCCCTGGGGTGAAATCCATGGATCATCCACATCCTGGCCACATTCCAGAGGGTTCAGCTTGTGGCTCCAGGTTTATTCTCTGGAAAAAATTCCTGGGGTTGGGATGGAATTCCCAGAAAAGCTGTGGATCCCTGGAATGTCCAAGGCCACCCTGGCATGGTGGGAGATGTTCCTGCCTGAAAATAAATGTAAAAAAGGCCCTGAAGGCAACAGAATCCCTGGAAATTCCTCAAAAATCATCCAGACTGAGAGCAGAAGGTGAAAAGCACTGCTGAGGGTAAAGCAGCTTGGGATGGGGCAGGATGAGAAATGTTATCCCGATTTTCCTGGAGAAATTGGAATTCCAGATTCCATTTTCCTGGAGGAATTGCAACCCCAGATTCAATTGTCCTGGGGAAATTGGGATTCCTGATTCCATTTTCCTATAGAATTTGGAACTCCAGATTTGACTTTCCTGGAGAATTTGGAATTTCAGATTTGCTTTTCCTGGGTGAATTGGAATCTCAGATTCCATTTTCCTGGAGAGATTGGGATTCCAGATTCGATTTTCCTGGAGAAATTGGAATTTCAGGTTCCATTTTCCTGGGGGAATTAGAATCCCAGATTCCATTTTCCTGGAGAAATTGGGATTCCAGATTCGATTTTCTTGGGGGAATTGGGATTCCAGATTCGATTTTCCTATAGAATTTGGAACTCCAGTTTCGACTTTCCTGGAGAATTTGGAATTCCAGATTTGATTTTCCAGGAGAAACTGGAATTCCAGATAGCTCCAGGGTGTTTGAATACAGCAGGAGCCTCTTGTGGGATTTCCCAGCCCTGAGGAAACTCTGTGAGAGCTGAATTTCCTGGGAATTGGGAATTATCCAGGAGAAAGGGTTAAAAATGGGCTCAGTGCCCTGGGAATTGGGAATTCTCAAGGAAAAAGAGTGAAAATTTGGCTCCTCGAGGAAACAACAACTTCCCCTCCTTCCCCTGCTGGGCCAAGGGATGTTTTCCAGGGAAAATCCCCAAATCCTGCTGTGTTCAACCTCTGGGTGAGTCCAGCTGCCTTGAGGGGTCAGAGCTTGGAGGGTGGAAAATAGGGAAAGAGGGTGGGAAATGGGAAATGAGGCTGGAAGGGGATGGGAAATAGGAAATGAGGGGTTTTAGAGAGATGGAAAATAGGAAAAGAAGCTTTTTAGAGGGATGGAAAATAGGAAATGAGGCTTTTTAGAGAAATGGAAAATAGGAAAAGTTTGTTTAGAGGGGTGGAAAGTATGAAAAGGCTTTTTAGAGGGATGGAGAAGAGGAAACAAAGCTGTTTAGAGGGGTGGAAAATAGGAAAAGAGGCTTTTTAGAGGGATGGGAAATGGGAAATGAGGCTGGAAGGGGATGGGAAATAGGAAATGAAGATGTTTAGAGGGATGGAAAATAGGAAAAGAAGCTGTAAGGGGATGGAGAATAGGAAATGAGGGTTTTTAGAGGGATAGAAAATAGGAAAAGGCTTTTTAGAGGGATGGAGAAGAGGAAATGAGGCTGTTTAGAAGGGTGGAAAATAGGAATTTTAGAGGGATGGGAAATGGGAAATGAGGCTGGAAGGGGATGAAAAATAGGAAAAGAGGTTGTTCAGAGGGTTGGAAAATAGGAAATTAGGTTTTCTGAGGGGTGGAAAATAGGAAATTAGGTTTTTAGGGGGTGGAAAGTAGGGAACGAGGTTGTTCCCTCCCTTACCACAAAAACCTTCTGGTTTTTTAAGCCTTAAACACTTCACCTTTCACTCCCCCTGAAAAACCACCCAGATTTCTTTTCCCTGAATAAATCCTGGATTCAACCCCAAATATTTCCCCCAGACCCAGAAGAGGTGTGACAAAATCAGGACAGTTTTGAGAGTTTTGAGCAGTTTTTAGGGCTGTGATGTGATTGACAGGAGAATTTGACAGCAGTGATTTTATAACTATTTTTTTCTCCCTTTTCTTCCTTTCCAGTGTTCCTGAATCTCCTGTGATCCCGTCGAGTTAATTTATTATTATTTAATATATAATTCATTATTAAAGCCCAAGCTGGGGAGTTCTTTGAAAAGGAGGTGGAAAAGAGGCCAAACTCCTGCCTCAAAATGGAAAAATAAAATTAAAAAAAAAAAAAAAAGGGATTTGAATCCCAAACCTCCAAAGACCATCAAACAGATCATTTCCATGGCTCTGAAAGCAGCCTGGGGAAGATCTGAGCCGTGCAGGGAAATCACTGAGCAGCAATTTTGGGATAAATAGGAGTTTTAAAAGGAGATTGGGGAATTCCTGCAGGACTCATCTGCTCTCAGCAGCAGCAATAAAACCTCAATTGGCTCCTTCACCTCTGGAAAGGCCTGAAATGCTCTTTGGAGGAGATTTTTTGGGAGATTTTTTCATTATTTTTGCTCAAATCTCAGGTTGTTTATCCTGAATTCAAGGGTTGGACAATGTTAGGAGAGGGAAAAATGGAATTTTGTTTATGGACTCATCAGTTGTGTCCTTAAAACTATGGGGGAAAAGTACAGGACAGTTTATTTATAAATTATTATTATTATTAGCATCGTTATCATTATCATCATTATTATCATTATCATTATAATAGATAATAATATAATATATAATAATATAGTTATAATATAATATAATATAATGCAATGCAATATAATATAATATAATATAATATAATATAATATAATATAATTGTATATAATTGTATATAACAATAGCAACAATTCAAAACTGCATCTGAAAAGAATATTGTTTGTGTAGTGAAACAAGAATAACCCAAATAATTTCATTATTCTTGCCTCAGAAATGTGTCATTCCACTGAGTCTGTCTGGGCTGCTGTTCCCTCTTTATTTTCTATTTATTTTCTATTAATTTCCTATTTATTTCCTATTTATTTCCTATTTATTTCTGCTATTTATTCCCTATTTTTCCAAACCCAAGGTTACTTTTTTTATTATAGAAATAGAAGCTTTCCCCCCCCAATATTATTCTTATTAATAAAATTATTAAATTATCATTATTCCAAAGCACGGATCGAAAAACCAATAACATAATTTAGGAAACTTTGGGCTTTTTCAGGTGTGTTTGGGATCAGGAAAACTCCACTAAAACTGAATTAAAGTGGGAAAAACCTGCAGGAAAATCACCCAGGGGGGAATCCAAGTTCTTTCCAGCCTTAAAAACTTCAGGAAAATGTGATATTTTGATTTTCTGGAGACAAAACTGGAGCTCAGAACGCTCAGCTGCCAAGGGCCAGAGCTCAGAACATCCACAGCTTTGGGGAAATGTTGTATTTTTGGGAAGGGAGAAGGATTGAATTATTCAAAAGCAACCCAGACCTAGAGGAGTTCTGTCAATTAAAGTGACTGATAAAAGTTTATGGTTGCTCTGAAATATTGAACAGGCAATGCTGAATTTTTTATGGGGGAAATATTTGTGCTTTGCAGAGTCTGATGTTAATATCCAGAAATTAATACAAACATCAAACCCCAGATTGCACTGAGGTGGCTCAGGAGAGGATTTGTGTCCAAATTAACGTTTTTGGGAGCAAAAATCAAATCTGTGGAATTACATTTTGGTGTCACCAGGTCTGCTCAGAACTCTGAGGAGAAGCTGCTCGTTAAAAATTCTCCCCAAATTCAATTTATAGCCAATCCTGACTGAGATTTCTCCACTCCTGAAGAGCAGAAAGAGAGGAGAAAATCCACTCCAGGCTCCCCAGTCGTTAAAAATTCTCCCCAAATTCAATTTATTTCCAATCCTGACTGTGATTTCTCCTCTCCTGAAGAGCAGAAAGAGAGGAGAAAATCCACTCCAGGCTCCCCAGTCTGTGGTTTTAATTGAATTTGGGTTTATGGTGCTTTTAAAAATAAAAGGCTTTTAAATAATTATTGCAGCAGTGCAGCTTTTTTTTTTTTTAATTGGGAGAATGCAAAGCCACAAAAAGCTGCTGCGTGTGTATTTTACAGAGCAAAGAGGCAGAAAATCCCCTGGAATTCCCATTTTTTTCAGTGTTTTCCCATTTTTTTCAGTGTTTTCCCATTTTTTTCAGTGTTTTCCCATTTTTTTCAGTGTTTTCCCATTTTTTTCAGTGTTTTCCCATTTTTCCAGGCCAGGCTCTCAGTCCCTCCCCCACCAGCCTCGTCAAGCTTAATCAACAACATTAATTCTGCTAATTCTGCTCCCTGCAATCCTCAGGTAAATTTATATATCCTGGGAAAAGACACTTCTGGGATTGTTAATTAGGGAATCAACGACTTAAGCAGCAAGGCAAACACTCGAGTTATTTCCATTTGGGTGTTCACTGTTCCCAACCTGTTTTCTGAGGAAATTATTGGGATTTCAGTGGCTAAAAATGACTCAGCCCAGCCAGGTTTTTTTGGAAACTCCAAAAAAAAAATCCATTTTTTCCACACCAGGTTCAATTTCCAGCCCAGAAGGATTTCTTCACCTCCAGAGTTCTGTTAAAACTCAGATTATTTGCAGTTCTGCTCCTTCTGACAGAGCTCAGATGGAAAAGCAGCAATTTAAAAATTGCCAATACTAAGAGAACAATAAGATTTTTGGGGGAAGATTTAGCTTTGCTTATTTCTCCTCCTCTTGTGTAGCACAAAATGGGGTAAAATGAGAGAATTGGTGATTGTGGAGCAAAGCCAAGCAGAGATCTCAGCCTGACCCACTTCAGCAGCTCAGCTGGAGAACAAATCTCCAGCCTGGCAGAGAGAAAACAAAATTCTGGAGTTGAAGGAAAAGATAAATAAATGTTAGCGCTGAACTCTTGCTGTTGTCAATCCAGGCAACGTCTGGGAGGCAAATCTGGTCAATATCCCTGGAAATTCAGAGTTTTCCAGGTGGAAATTCAGAGTTTTCCAGGTGGAAATTCAGAGTTTTCCAGGTGGAAATTCAGAGTTTTCCAGGCAGAAATTGGGGTCTGAGCTGCTCCAGTCACACCTCACGGGGATTAGCAGCAGAACTTTCCCTTTGCTCAGCAAAATCTCCAAATTCCACTAAACATCAGAAAGGTTTGCAGTGAGAACAGATAATTCCTGTGGCTCCAAGCCCTGATATGCTCGGGAAATTCCAGAGATCTCTTTGTTAAAGGTGATCTGTTTGGAGGATCACAAAGCTGCCAGCACAGGTTGATCTGATCCCAAACCATTCCAATAAAAACTGATCTGATCCCAAACCATTCCAATCCAAACTGATCTGATCCCAAACCAGTCCAATCCAAACTGATCTGATCCCAAACCATTCCAATAAGAACTGATCTGATCACAAACCATTCCAATAAAAATGGATCCATTCCCAGGATCACAAACCATTCCAATCCAGATTTATCCATTTCCAGGATCCCAAACCATTCCAATACAAACCCAGGATTCATTCCCAGGATCACAAACTCTTGCAAATGAAATGGATTCAATCCCAGTATCCCAAACCATTCCAATCCAGACTGACAAATTCCCAGTATCCCAAGCCATTCCAGCACACACTGATCCATTCCCAGGATAACAATTCCAATACGGATTTATCCATTCCCTGTATCCCAAACCATTCCAACCCAATCCGATCCATTCCCAGGATCACAAACTCTTCCGAATGAAATGGGTTCACTCACAGGATCCCAAACCATTCCAATCCAGGTTTATCCATTCCCAGGATCCCAAACAATTCCAATAAAAACTGATCTGATCCCAAACCATTCCAATCCAGGTTTATCCATTCCCAGGATCCCAAACAATTCCAATAAAAACTGATCCATTCCCAGGATCCCAAACCATTCCAATCCAAACCGATCTGATCTCAAACCATTCCAATCCAGATTTATCCATTCCCAGTATCCCCAAAAATTCCAGTACAAACCCAGGATTCATTCCCAGGATCTGAAACTCTTCCAAATGAAATGGATTCACTCACAGGATCCCAAACCATTCCAATCCAGGTTTATCCATTCCCACTATACCAAACCATTCCAACCCAAACTGATCAATTCCCAGTATCCCAAGCCATTCCAGCACAGACTGATCCATTCCCAGGATAACAAACAATTCCAATATGGATTTATCCATTCCCAGGATCCCAAACCATTCCAGTACAAACTGATCTGATCACAAACCATTCCAATCCAGATTTATCCATTCCCAGGATAAAAAACAATTCCAGCACAAATTAATCCATCCATTCCCAGTATCCCAAACCATTCCAATCCAGGTTTATCCATTCCCAATATCCCCAACCATTTACAATGTTGGATGGTTCCAATAATATGGGAATGGTTTATCCATTCCCATATCCCCAACCAAATACAAACAGATCCATTCCCAGAATCCCAGTGAGACATCTCCCTAACCACATCTGAGTCACTGCAATCTCCATAAACTGCTGGCCTGAACCCAACCTCGGTGATTTCCTGGCAGGAAATGAGCACAGTTTAGCAGATCAAGGTGAAGCTATTGCTGTCGTTATGAAAAACAAATTATTATCCGTGCTTTTCCCTCCCTGGAGAGTCACTGACAGCTACAGGGCGTGGAGGAACGACAGCAGATTTAATCAGGGATGGGAAAAGAGAAATGGGGTTTGTTTCTCCAGGACTGGATGGATCCAATGGATTTAATTGGGATTGGGGAAAAGAGAAATGGGGTTTGCTTCTCCAGAATTGGATGAATCCAATGGATTTAATCAGGGATGGGAAAAAGAGAAATGGAGTTTGTTTTTCCCGGACTGGATGGATCCAATGGATTTAATCAGGGAGGGGAAAAGAGAAATGGGATTTGTTTCTCCAAGATTGGATGGATTGAATGGATTTAATCAGGGATGGAAAAAAGAGAAATGGAGTTTATTTCTCCAGGGCTGGATGGATCCAATGGATTTAATCAGGGATGGGAAACAAAGAAATGGGATTTGTTTCTCCAGGAAACTCTCCTCCCAGGGCAGGGAATTTGCTGAATTCAGAGAAGTTCAGCTCTTCCAGTCTGGGAAGGAAGGCTCAGCTCTCCTCCCACACCAAACCCAGCTGAGGGAGCAGAAACCAAACTGGGAGCTCTGGAATGGCAATAAAATACTCCAAGTGAAGAGCTCTGGATCATTTTCAGGACAATAATTGTAATTATTGAGGAATGGATCCTCAGGAGGATTTTGGGCATTGGATAGGAAAGGTTTGGGAAGGATGTTGAGTAGGGCTGTCATTTCTCCTCACATATTTTTCCCCCCATGATCCTGGGCAGGAAACCTCCCTGGACTGTGGGCATTGGATAGGAAATATTTGGGATTGTGAGCTTGGAAATGCCGTTATTGATTGTGGAAAATGCCATTATTGATTGTGGAAATGCCATTATTGATTGTGGAAAATGCCATTATTGATTGTGGGAAATGCTTTTTTTGATTGCTGGAAATGCCATTATTGATTGTGGAAAATGCTTCTGTTTATTATTGGAAATGCCATTATTGATTGCTGGAAATACCATTATTGATTATTGCAAACACCATCTTGCACATCTCCTGCCCTTTCCTTCCCTAAATTCTTCCCTCTGCTCCTTTCCCTCCCCTTCCCATTTAAATTAAATTTTGGAGCTCTGGCACTGCACCAACACAGCTCCATGCTGCTCCCCAAGGCTGCCCAAGCACTCCCTCTGCCCCACACAATATTCCTCTTTTTCTGGGAATTTATCCCCCAAAGGATGTCTCCTCCCAAGAAGATGAAGTTGTTTTCCCTAGCAGGTGAGCTATGCACCAATCCAGCTCACCTCAGTGAAATAAAAATGCAGAATTGCTGGTCTGAAAGCCACGCTTTGCATTAATATTGTGATTTCCAAGCTGTGTGAGGTGGTGACCTCAGCATTTGTGTCTTTTTGGGTGGGCTGGGAGAAATATTGCAGCTCCAATCCATCCTCCCTGCAGAACATCCCTGATTAGATCTGGGAACTGCCTCGGAATCGCTTTCATCAATGAGCCCCATTTCCTGGCTGGTGCTATTAATTTATTCATTAAACCCTTATCTAATTATTGAGCAGAAATCTCCATCCTGAGCTAACAGCAGCTCTGCTGGCAGCACTTTGAACTGGCAATATCGGGGAGTGATTTTATTATTGTCATTATTCAATTCAGCCAGGCTGCTTCTATTTTTTTCTCCTTTTTTTTTATCTCCTTTGTACTCTGTTTACACTTTTTAATGAGGTTTTAATCTTCCCTGACGTGTTTATTCAGGTTATTTATTTTACAAAAGGAAAGGGCCTTAAGTAGAACTGAGGAAATCAATGCTTTTTTT
The DNA here is from genome assembly GCF_008360975.1 of Lichenostomus cassidix. Classification (NCBI taxonomy): domain Eukaryota; kingdom Metazoa; phylum Chordata; class Aves; order Passeriformes; family Meliphagidae; genus Lichenostomus; species Lichenostomus cassidix. The sequence goes on along the minus strand of NC_139502.1, from coordinate 3,044,583 downwards.
TTGGTTTTTTTTTTCCCCAACCTGGATCTGAATCTCTTTCTAATTCTCCTTTTCAAATATTCCTCAGTCTGAGGGGAAGAAAAACACAGAAAACACTCAGGGGGATGTTTGGGAGAAAGAGGGAGATTTTCAGATTAATTCGAGTCAAACTCAAATTCTTGGGGAGGAGTTGAATTCTGCAAAAACCCCTAAGGATAATTGATTGCAAAATATCGACTGGAGCCTTCAGGGACGCTTTTTGGGTTTGGTTTTGGGATTTGTTACTCATCAAAAGAGGCCAAATTGGCTCAGTTTGCCATTATGGGAAGAAGAGGAAGATCTGCTCTGTTTTGTGTAAATAAAGATATTAAAAGCTGCTCTGAGCCCATGGAAAACTGAGGTCTGCAGATGGAAAAGTCCCATTGAACAGAAAATCTCTGATTTTTGAGGTCTCAGCTGCTCTGGACCAGGAGATTCCATGGCAGTAATTGGCCAGAGATGCAAATCAGCCACTGCTTCCCTCAAAAAGGAAAGATCAAAATCCCCCAGGAGGTTTTTCCCTCTGTTTTCCCCAAGGAATCAGCACTGGGATAATCTCTCCAAAGTCAGGACTGATGGCTTTAAATCCGAGTTTCAAAACCACTTTTTCCAGATTTTAAGCAAACCACAATATAAATGCAAAATATTTCTCTAACAAAACACTCTGCTGAGCAAACTGCAATAATCTTCATAATTTTTTTCCCCTTCAGAAGCAGCAGAGGGGAAATATAAAGCCACACTTATCCAGGTGGAATTATCCCATTTCAGAGAGGCTGGGAATGGGAAATTTCAGGTGGTATTTTCTTGGATGGAAACTCTCGTGCAAGTGGGAATTATTGTCATTAAGATAATGAATTCCAAGCTCTGCGGGAATTGAAAAACGCTCTTTGCTCAGTGGAACTCGGCGCTGGAATGGAAATTCTCCACACTATTTGCTTTTTTTTTTTTTTTACTGAATTGTGCTTAGACTGAACTCCATTCTGAGGGATTTGGGAGGGAGAAGCCAGATTCCATCGGAATTCCTAGAAAATTTCCAATGGAATTGCTGGAAAATTTCCATTGGAATTGCTGGAAAATGGGGAGGTTGGTGGCTGTTGAGAAGTGTTGTCACATCAGACGAGTTCCAACCCGGATCAGGCAGAGCTCAGAGCTCAGATTTCCTGCATTGAACTCATTTTTGGGGTGATTTCAGCGAATCCTGGAGTGGATTGGGTTGGATTGAGTTGGGATGGGTTGGGTTGGATTGGGTTGGGTTGGATTGGGTTGGGTTGGGATGGGTTGGGTTGGATTGAGTTGGGATGGGATGGGTTGGGTTGGGTTGGATTGGGTTGGGTTGGGATGGGTTGGATTGGATTGGGTTGGGTTGGGTTGGGTTGGGTTGGGTTGGGGTGGGTTTGGTTGGGTTGGGTTGGGATGGGTTGGATTGGGTTGGATTGGGTTGGATTTGGTTGGGTTGGGTTGGATTGGATTGAGTTGGGTTGGAGTTGGGTTGGGCTAGGTTGGGTTGGGATGGAGTTAGGTTTGGATTGGATTAGTTGGATTGAGTTTGGTTGGGTTGGATTGGATTGAGTTGGATTGGGTTTGGTTGGGTTGGGTTGGGTTGGGTTGGGTTGGATTGGATTGGATTGGATTGGATTGGATTGGATTGGGTTGGGTTGGGTTGGGTTGGATTAGGTTGGATTGGGTTGGGTTGGGTTGGGTTGGGTTGGGTTGGTTGAGTTGAGTTGGGTTGAGTTCGTTGTGTTGGGTTGAGTTGGGTTGGGTTGGGTTGGATTGGGTTGGGATGGGTTGGGTTGGGTTGGGTTGGAGTTGGGATGGGATGGGTTGGGTTGGGTTGGGTTGGATTGGGATGCGTTGGGATGGGGTGGGTTGGGTTGGGTTGGGTTGGGATGGGATGGGATGGATTGGGTTGGGTTGGGTTGGATTGGGATGCGTTGGGATGGGGTGGGTTGGGTTGGGTTGGGTTGGGATGGGATGGATTGGGTTGGGTTGGGTCGGAAGGAACTCAAAGCTCATCCAGCCCCATTCCCTTCTCACCATCCCAGGTTATCCCAGCCTGGCCTTGGACATCCCAGGGAATCCACAGCTCCCCTGGGAATTCCATCCCAGCCAGGAATTTCTCCCCAATATCCAAAATAATCTTCCTGTGCCGATTTTCTCCACCCCAAGCAGCAAACTCAGTACTCTGTTTTCTCACTATTAATCCTTTACACCCACTTATAAATAAAATCTAAATTCAATCTTTATTATGAGGATT
>NC_139502.1:3032812-3041808 GCF_008360975.1 Lichenostomus cassidix | reverse complement strand
TCCTCACTGAGGGCTAGAGATTCCCTGGAAAATCCAAGATTCCATGGAAAATCCAAGCTGCAGGAATCCAAACTGGGATTCTTTCCTCATTGAGGGTGGGAGATTCCCTGGAGAATCCAAACTGCAGGAATTGCTGGGATTTGTTCCTCACTGAGGGCTGGAGATTCCCTGGAAAATCCAAACTGCAGGAATCATCCTGGGATTTGTTCCTCACTGAGGGCTGGAGATTCCCTGGAAAATCCAAGCTGCAGGAATCATCCTGGGATTTGTTCCTCACTGAGGGCTGGAGATTCCCTGGAAAATCCAAGCTGGATGAATCCAAACTGGGATTTTTTCTTCACTGAGGGATGGAAATTCCTTGGAAAATCCAAGCTGCACAAACCACTGCTGGGATTGGTTCTTCACTGAGGGCTGGAGATTCCTGGAAAATCCAAGGTGCAGGAATCATTGCTGGGATTGGTTCCTGAATAGGGATGGAGATTCCCTGGAAAATCCAAGCTGCAGTTCAGTAAAACATCCCAAACAAACAAGCAGCTGTCCCTGATCTGATCCACGCCAGGAGATTTTCCCAGCCTTGGGATGGACAGAGAGGAATTCATGTTCCAAGGACAAACCAGGAGCACCTGATGGGATCAGGGATGTGTCCAACATCCTGAACATCCATCTGACATCCCGAATATCCATCTGACATCCCAAACATCCATCTGACATCCTGAACATCCACCTGACATCCCAAATATCCACCTGACATCCCAAATACCCACCTGACATCCTGAACATCCATCTGACATCCCGAATATCCATCTGACATCCCAAACATCCACCTGACATCCCAAACATCCACCTGACATCCCAAATATCCACCTGACATCCCAAACATCCATCTGACATCCCAAATATCCACCTGACATCCCAAATATCCACCTGACATCCCAAACATCCATCTGACATCCCAAATATCCACCTGACATCCTGAACATCCACCTGACATCCCAAACATCCATCTGATATCCCAAACAGCCATCTGACATCCCAAATATCCACCTGACATCCTGAACATCCATCTGACATCCCAAACATCCACCTGACATCCTGAACATCCATCTGACATCCCAAATATCCACCTGACATCCCAAATACCCACCTGACATCCCAGCCCTGCTGCACCTGCCTGGTTGGGGAGCTCAGCCAGGCAGGAAACCATCCAGCAATGCTGTGCAGTCAGAGCCAGGAATGTAGGATTGATATCCATGTGTCCCAATCTGGGCTCAAACAGCAAAAAATTGTCAGAATAGGCAAAAATAGAGAGTTTTTATAAAGGATGGAGGGACAGGGCACAGGGAATGGAATGCCACGGACACAGGGCAGGGTTGGGTGGGATATTAGGCAGGAATGAGGGTGGGAAAGGCTGGGATGGAATTCCCAGAGGAGCTGTGGCTGCCCCTGGATCCCTGGAAGTGTCCAAAGCCAGGCTGGAGCACTCCAGGATAGTGAAAAGTGTCTCTGCCCATGGAGAGAGTTGAAACTGGATAATCTTTTAGGTTTTTCCAACCCAAACCATTCCATGATTCCATTCCATGAGCTCTTTCCCTCCTCCTTTTCCCTAAGTGGCATCAGAAAGGCTTCACCAAGAAAAGATTCTCCAACTCCGAGCTTTATCCATAAAGCCTGGGATAAACATCCATTCCCAATACTTCCCACAAATATCAATTCCCATTTTAACATGAAGAATTTCCTCCTTTCCATGAAAAACAAACAAAAAAAGGGACAAAATGGGAATTACCTGGAGCACAGCTGCACACCCTGCACCAGCCTGGCTATTCATCCCAAGGAATTCCAGGGAAAATTGGGAATAAGTTCCTCTGAATGGGAAAACAGGAGTGAGGGAAAGCAAGCAGGAGCTTGGCGCATCAGGAGTTGGGTGTCAGGTCAAAACGAGCTGAAAACTTCTGCTTATTGATCACCAGGCTGGAAATGAGTTGAAATATTCTGTTTATTGATAATCAGACCGAAACGAGCTGAAAAGTTCTGCTTATTGATAACCAGATTGAAATGAACTGAATTGTTCTGTTTATTGATAACCTGACAAAATTAGCTGAAAAGTTCTGTTTATTGATACCCAGACTGGAAATGAGCTGAAATATTCTGCTTATCGAGAACCTGACTGGAAATGAGTTGAAAAGTTCTGTTTGTTGATAAGCAGACCAAAACAAGCTGAAATGTTTTTGTTATTGATACTCAGACTGGAAATGAGTTGAAATATTCTGTTTATTGATAATCAGACCAAAACGGGCTGAAAAGTTCTGCTTATTGATAAACAGACTGGAAATGAGTTGAAATATTCTGTTCATTGAGAACCTGACTGGAAATGAGTTGAAAAGTTCTGTTTATTGATAATCAGACCAAAATAAGTTGAAAAGTTCTGTTTATTGATAACCAGACTGGAAATGAGCTGAAATATTCTGTTTATTGATAACCAGATTGAAACGAACTGAAATATTCTATTTATTGAGAACCTGACTGGAAATGAGTTGAAATATTCTGTTTATTGATAATCAGACCAAAATAAGTTGAAAAGCTCTGTTTATTGATAACCTGACCAGAAATGAGTTGAAATATTCTGGTTATCGACAACCAGACTGAAAGGAGCTGAAATATTCCCTTTATTGATAACCTGACTGGAAATGAGTTGAAATATTCTATTTATTGACAACCAGACAGAAATGAGCACAAATTAAAAAATAAAGAACTGGAAAAAATCCCACCTGATTAACACAACAGTTTTAGGGGTGGATTTGGCAGTTCCATGGTTGCACTCAATGATCTCAAGGGGTTTTTTTTCCAGCCTAAAAAAATTCTAGGATTCTAAAAAATCAAGCTAGAGAGACTCAGCTCCATTCCTGTACAGATTCATCCCAAAAATGGTGACACCACTGATCCATTGTCGCTGCTGAACCGCTAGCGGAGTGAAAGAACCAGGCTGGATCACATGTGGCATAAATCTGAATTTATTAATTAATTTCAAAACTTTTATAGACTTTCAAAGGTCGTTCAGATTGGGCCAATTCCAAACCTCCCCCCAGGCTGATTGGCCAGGCTTGAACTGACTATCTTCCAAAGACCGTTTCAATAACATCCAATTTTATCTTTATTTATAAAAACACAGGAAGAAGAAGAGAAAATTCCCATGGGAAAGAGTCTGTGCTGCCACAATGTCACAGAATGGTTACAGGATCTCGGCCATGACTCTCTGCAGGTCCTAAATGTTGTGTGAGCAGAACCAGGAGCAGCCTGAGTAGGCCTTTTAGGCCATCTAGGCTGCAGTAGCAAGACAAATGCAAGTCTGTGGCTAGCACAGGTCTTTCTCGTGAGAACATTCCACTGTGTTTTATAAACAAAGATAAAGTTTGAATGTTTTTCAAACAGTGTCTCAAGATTTGGACAGTTCAGGCCTGGCCAGTCAGGCCTAGGGGGAGGTTTCTGACTGACCAATCTGGGTGACCTCTGAAAAGTCTATATATATTGAAATCAAAATAATAACTCTCTTTTTCTTGCCACACTGAGAACTTGGGTCTTTTCTCTGCTAGCAGCTCAACAGCGACACAAGTCAGGCAGACAGGATAAGAGCAAGTTGTGCTGACAGGACAGGAGCCCAGGGACAGACCTTGGGGCTTTTGGGGGAAAAACCGCGGAAAGTACCGGTGGGAACTTGGAGTTGAAAAGAACGCGAAGTATCCTGAAAATAGCAACAGTGGAATGCGAATTGTATCTTTTGTATTTAGCCAACTGTCGCTGTTGAGCCGCTAGCAGAGAAAAGACCAGAGTTCTCAGTGTGGCAAGAAAAGAGCAAGTTTATTATTTTGATTTCAATATATATAAACTTTTCAGAGGTCACCCAGATTGGTCAGCCAGAAACCTCCCCCTAGGCCTGACTGGCCAGGCCTGAACTGTCCACATCCCGAGAAACTGTTTTTAATAACATCCAAACTTTATCTTTGTTTATAAACCACAGAAGAAGTTCTCATGGGAAAGACCTGTGCCAGCCACAGCCAACGAAATAGTGCCTAAGCAATTGCAATATATAAACTATAAAATATATATAAATTGTAATATAAATATATAATATATATATTTAATATATATTTATATATAGTTTTAATGTATATATTTATATATAGTTTATATGCAATATATAAACCATAAAATATATAAAAATTGTAATATAAATATATAAATTGTAATTGTAATATATAAACCATGCTCGCCATAAAATAAACTGAAGCTTGCTTGTCACTCACATTGAGTCCATGGTCTCGCTTCCCCTCATCACACCACAATCCATCAGCTTTTCCCCTTTCCCAGCATCCCAGAGATTCCTCCAAGGCTTGGATTCCTCACCAAACCTCTCCAGTGACCTTCAGAGGCTCCAGGAGCAGCTCTGAGGAGGAGGAGGAGGAGAGGATAAGAGATTTAGTGCTGACAGGAGATTTAGAGCTGCAGACAATTAGAGCTCCACAGACGACGGGAGCATCGATGGATGGAGCGCGGCGCTGAGCCAGGAGAGCACTTAAACACCTGCTGAACTCACAGAAAATTCCTCCCAAACCTGATGAGGCAGGATGTTCTTCCTCCCTTCTCTCTCTCCCTGAGCAGTGGTCAGAGCTGGATGGCTCAGGTTAGGTTAAAAGCCTCATCCAGGCTATCTAGTGTTGGCAACTGAAAGCCCAAGGTGAGACACTGAGAGAATGTGAGAAATTTTTAGTGACCACAAATCCACACTTTTTTCCCATAAAAACACCATGAAACTTCAGCAAAAGTAGAAAGTTTTCTACATGGATACTGAAGCATGAGGGAAACTTCTCCCCTGAGCTTGGACACAGCTCTGTGGTAACTTCTTGTGAGATTGAGGGAGGATTCTAATGCATCTCAGCTCCAAAATTGGATTTGGGAAGATCATTGGTTTCCTAAATTGTATTATTCTGGCTAACTTATAGATACCTTTTTAACTTGCATTAGAGTTCAAGCAAGCATTTCTTAACTTGCATTTTTAACTATTTTTATAGTCCAAGCAAGCATTTCTTAACTTGCATTAGAGTTCAAGCAAACATTTCTTAACTAACTTGCATTTCAGCTATTTTGTAGCTCAAGCAGGCATTTCTTAACTTGCATTTTTAACTATTTTTATAGTTCAAGCAAGCTTTTACCCCATAATTGCATTTTAGCTATTACAGTTTGGCAATTATGCATTCATTGTGTGTGTGTCAATCTGTTCTATGTTTGTATGTTTGTTATTTTCTGTGTCTAATAAATGGTAATTTTATTCTAATTGACCACATATCCAAGAATCTTGTGAACAGGACTGAGTCTTGGGGAGCTAGCTGCCCTAAAGCCTGGCAAACTGCAGAAACTTATGACTTCTGTCTCCCATGTCAGACACCTGATCCTGCTCTGGTTGAGGAGGAAAAGGAGAATTCCAGCCAGGAAAAGCTGCTCTGAGGAGCAGGAAGGAGCAGGAGGTGATTTAGAATTAAATGAATTGTCACGATGCTCTCAGGGCTGTTTACAGTTCTGCCTGCAAATCCTCCATCCCCAGGAGGAGGAATTGATAGGAAACTCCTGGCCATGGAAAGAGATTGAGGAGCTGCAGGAATTACAGGGAAAAATCAGCTTTAATTGGCATCAGAGCAGCTCAGCAGCTCCTGAACACAATATTAAAAATAAAACCCACCTGGAATTTCACTGGAGGTATCCAAGGGCTCTGAGGAAGTTCTGCTTCATAATTCACGTGGGAAATTCGGGTTTGAGTGCAGCAATATCTCCTTTTTTCTGCTGAAACTCCTGACGGATGTTTGCTGAGGATTTCAGCATTTCTTGTGGCCAAAGGTTCGTTTATGGGGTTGGCAAGGAAAGCAGAGAAATTCAAACAAATTGGGGATCTGAAAGGAAAATTTTTGATCTCATATTTAGTGAAAACTCAACACCAACTTAACCTCACAATTTCCAGCCTGACATTAATTCTACCCTCTAGTAACAAATTGTCCATATCCATATTCCCAGTTTTTAAGTGTTTTCTCTGCTCAGTGGCTCAGCGTGATTTATCACCGAGATCTCTGATTACCAATTGCTCATAATTATTTGTTGTCACCACTAATTGCAGCGGCGACAAGGAGCCTGAGCTGTGATCCTGCAGCCCAAAGAGGTCTGGAATTATTAATATAAATTAAAAATGTTCTGTACCATGAGCTCCTCAGGGCAGCTTCAGCTCATGACAAATTAACTCAGTGTTGATTTATCCGAATTTCGGTGTCAGGATTTGGGATTTGGCTCAGGATTAGGTGTTGGAAGGCAAAGCTATGTCCATGGCACAGATTATTCCTCCCAAAGTCCCGAAAAATGCTGCTTCCTGCTCCCCATCCTTCCCCCATTTCAGTTTCTTGGACAGCAGAGGCTTCCAGGAGGTGATTATTTTTTTCTGGAAGAAGATCCAGTTTCGGGAACTCTCTAATTAATGCAGCAGGAATTATTTTGTATTATTATATTATTTATTTCCCGTGTGACGTGCTGGGATCTTCTCCACCACCTCAAAACCACGAGACGAGTTTTGAGTGCAGAAACTCAAATTTATTGAGTTTAATCCAATGAAGGCCTAAAGGAAATAAATAAATATATTTAATATATAAGGTTAATTAGGTTTATTTCCAAGAGCAGCCATGGAAACTTTGGGCACTGGGGATAAACAACTTTGCAAAGTCACTGTGCAATTATTGCCAAGACTCCTTTTCCTGCCATTTCTCTGAATTCCAACCTTTCTAAACAACTGCTGCATGGAAAATACTGTCAGGCTGTCCATCTAGAACACCAAAATACCCAAAAAACCCAACTGAGTTTGGTTTCTCCAGGGAATCCCTGCAGGAGCTGCAGAGGGAGGCTGAGGAGCAGAAATTCCTCTCCTTGGAGCTCCCAGAGAGTCCCAGCTGGAGCAGAACATCCCTGTGAGCTCCAGAAATTTGGTGAAGAACCCAAATCCTGATTGTCTGTGAGTTTTGTGTCAACATCCCTCAGCTCCAGGTGATGCCTTAGGATTGTAGCTTTGATAATTTCATGTTTCTGCAGCTTTGCTGTGCAGCTTTAGGCTCCATAGAAAGTGCTAAAATTTCTGTTTCCAGAGTTTTAGACAAAAGAATTGCTCCAAATTGGAAAATCCAAGGACGCTTTGCTGCCTCAGAGCCCCAAAATATGGAAACAGTGAATTGGGGAGCAAACTTGGGCTGATTGACATCATCAGCTGCAGGTGTAATTGGAGGATTGAGGCTCAATTTGTTAATTACAGAACTTATAAAATGTGAAGAACTCGTGACTCACTGTCCAGTTTGGGTGTAGCCTCTGGAGTGAGCTCTGTCTGCCCTGAATGCACCTAAATAAATTTAATAAATTAATCTGATTTTATTCTCCTGATTTTTTCTGGCCTCTGGTTCAGGCATCTCAGGGAACTCCATCCACGTCCTTGTCAAACCCCCAGGATATAAAATATGGACACACTTTATTTTCTCCTGGGAGAATTTATGTTCCGTTACATTCCATTACAGTTTTTTGTTGTTTTTATTATTTTTCCCCATTTAAATGATGTCAAATCAGTGCTCACCAAACCCAAACCCCTTTTTTTCTCCAGCAAGGTTGTGATCTTTGATCTCCAAACTCCTCTCACCGCCAGCCAGAGCCTTTTATGATGCTGCTCAATTATTACTCTCCTGCCCTGAGCTTTAATTAAATCTTTGGAGTCAGCAGGTGTCAAATCCCAGCTCCAGGATAATCTGCAATTCCCACAGGATTTTGTACCTTTCAAAAGCCAAACAGCCTGAAAAAGAAACCAAACCCGTTATTTTGCCCATTTGGGATTGGAGAAAAAAATGAGTTTTTATTTCATTTTCAGTCCAAAAAAGCCTGACCACTGGAACATCAACTCCTTGTGATGCACTTTTGATTTGTTGATGAAATTCCCAAACAAAAACTCCTCAATTTGTAAATTCTCTGCAAAACTCTTCCCTCCAGACACCTGTTAATCAAAGGGAGTCGTGGAAGTTTGCTTTTTGAACAGTTTTGCACAGATTTACACAGTTTTACAGAGTTTTACACAGTTTTACACACAGTTTTACATAGTTTTACAGTTTTTCACAGTTTTACAGAGTTTTACACAGTTTTTCACAGTTTTACACAGTTTTACACAATTTTACACAGTTTTTCACACAGTTTTACACAGTTTTACAGAGTTTTTCACAGTTTTTCACAGTTTTACACAGTTTTTTACACAGTTTTACACAGTTTTTTACACAGTTTTTTACACAGTTTTTTACACAGTTTTTTACACAGTTTTTTACACAGTTTTCCACATTTTTACACAGTTTTACAGTTTTTCAGTTTTACATAGTTTTACACAGTTTTGCACAGTTGTTTTACATAGTTTTACACAGTTTTACACAGTTTTTTACAGTTTCACAGTTTCACACAGTTTTACATAGTTTTACAGTTTTTCACAGTTTTACACAGTTTTACACAGTTTTACACATTTTTACACATTTTTTCACAGTTTTACACAGTTTTACAGTTTTACAGAGTTTTACAGAGTTTTACACAGTTTTTCGCAGTTTTACAGTTTTTCACATTTTTCACAGTTTTACAGAGTTTTACACAGTTTTTCACAGTTTTACAGTTTTTCACAGTTTTACACAGTTTAACACAGTTTTTTACACAGTTTTTTACAGTTTTTTACACAGTTTTACACAGTTTTACACAGTTTTACATAGTTTTGCACAGTTTTTCACAGTTTTGCACACAGTTTTACACAGTTTTTCACACAGTTTTGCACAGTTTTTCACAGTTTTTTACACAGTTTTACACAGTTTTTCACACAGTTTTACATAGTTTTGCACAGTTTTTCACAGTTTTGCACACAGTTTTACACAGTTTTTCACAGTTTTGCACACAGTTTTTCACAGTTT
>NC_139502.1:2960312-3027812 GCF_008360975.1 Lichenostomus cassidix | reverse complement strand
GATAGACATTCAGAGCAGACATCCCAATGAGTTTTACTGCATTTTTAATTGCTAATGGATTAATAAGTGGGGAGTTGGCTTAATGGGAGAGTGATGGTGATTGTCACTGTTGAGCTGCTAGCAGAGAAAAAGACCTGAGTTCTCAGTGTGGCAAGAAAGAAAAAAATTTATTATTTTGATTCCAACTTATATAGACTTTTCAGAGGTCACTCAGATTGGTCAGTCAGAAACCTCCCCCTAGGCCTGACTGGCCAGGCCTGAACTGTCCAAATCTCAAAACACTGTTTTAACAACATCCAAACTTTATCTTTGTTTATAAAACACAGGAGAAAGTTCTCATGGGAAAGACCTGTGCTAGCCACAGCCTGGGGGGAGGTTTTGAACTGGCCCAGCCTGAGTGATCTTTGAAAGTCTATTGTCGCTGTTGAGCCGCTAGCAGAGAAAAGAACCCAGTTCTCAGTGGCAAGAAGGAAAAAAGCCTTTATTGTTTTGATTTCAATATATATATAGTTTTTTCAGAGGTCACCCAGATTGGTCAGTCAGAAACCTCCCCCTAGGCCTGACTGGCCAGGCCTGAACTGTCCACATCTCGAGACACTGTTTGAAAAACATCCAAACTTTATCTTTGTTTATAAAACACAGGAGAAAGTTCTCATGGGACAGACCTGTGCTAGCCACAGGAGGTTGGAAAAAGGTGAATTTTAATTGAATTTGAATTTCCAACCCCAGTTTTCATTTCCAACCCCAACCAATTGAATTGAATTTTAATTTTCAGCCCCATGGCCCTGTAATTCCTGGTGAAGGTCCTGCTCATCCCAGAACATCATTCTGCTGGAAAATTTGGGATAACAAAGCTGGATGGTGGGAATCAAAGCCCAGATGGTGAAAAATCCCAGTTTTAGGTTTTTGTGGGGCTGGAATTAGATTTGCAGTCATTTCCAAGTCCAGCTGAGCTCCAGCCCTGTGCAAATCCAAATCCACATTCACATCCTGGCTGGGTTTGTAATTCTCCCCTAAAATAAATGATTCCTAAAAGAAATAATTCCTAAAATAAATAAAAACCTTCCCACCATTCTCCCTACCTTTTTGAGGTGCATTTCTGCATCACCTCCCACCTTTTGTCCTGACTTTAAAAAGAGGAATTTCCAGAGCTTTCAGAATGAAAATTCCTCTCCTGGTTTTGATAGATTCCCCTTTTTTCCAGAGCTTTTATCCCTCCAAACCCAAACTATCACAGACATTTTCCAACTGAATGGCTCTCCTCAGTGGGGGAAAAAAAAAAAAAAAAAAATCCATATTCTCTGCTCAACAACGTGGACCAAAAAGTGGAATAAACAGTAAAAAACTAAATGGAGCAAGCAGGGATTAGCAGGCAGTGCATTATGTTGATTACCCACATTGTCTTTCGGTTTAATAAATTCTGTTTTGCTGTAAGTCGACTCAATTGTGTGTGAAAATAGAGAAGGTGGAAAATGGGACTGAGCAAGAGGGTTAAGTGACAGTTTGCCGTTCCAGAGGCAATTAAAAACCAGGAAAAACCCGAAAAAACCAGCCTTTGAGGAGCAGAAAGAGAGAGGAGGTTTTGAAGTGGAAAATAAAAGAGACAATTAATGCAGGAAGGTAAAATTCTCTGTCCAAGGCTCAGCATTTTAAACCCACAGAGAGAATTTTGTAACTGCAATGCCAAAGATGGGAACAGAGGAAGGAATGGGAATTCCAAGATGTTTTTTCATCCCAGATTAAAATCCCTTGGATTTTCCATTGTCTCAGCAAATCCCTCCTGACCTGATCTGTCCTGAATCCTGAGAAAAACCTTCCAGAGTTGGTAATTCCAGAGTTTTTAAAGAAGCCATTTGGAAGCATGAATTGATATTAATTGTCATTTATTTATTTGGGAATTGGTGGCATTTTGGGATTTTTTTGTGGGAAACGTCTTGGGAGTTGGTTTGGGAATTGGTTTGGGAATCTGGGTGTTGTTCCTCCCTGAGGGAGAGGCAGGGATGGAAAACTTGGAATTTTCCAGGGTGAAGAACTCAGAATCCTCTTGGAATAATCTCATGAACATCCTCATTAACATCCTCATTCATATTCTCATTTTTGAAGTGGAAAATAAAAGTTTTGAAGTGGCAAATAAAAGAGACAATTAATGAGGGAAGTTCAAATTCTCTGTCCAAAGCTCAGCATTAAACTCACAGAGAGAATTTTGTAACTGCAATGCCAAAGATGGGAACAGAGGAAGGAATGGGAATTCCAAGATGTTTTTTCATCCCAGATTAAAATCCCTTGGATTTTCCATTGTCTCAGCAAATCCCTCCTGTCCTGATCTGTCCTGAATCCTGAGAAAAACCTTCCAGAGTTGGTAATTCCAGAGTTTTTTAGGAGCCATTTGGAAGCATGAATTGATATTCACCATTTATTTATTTATGATTTATTTTTTACTTATTTATTTTCTTAACCATTTATTCATTTATTTATTTGGGAATTGGTGGCATTTTTGGGATTTTTTTGTGGGAACTGGTTTGGGAATTGGGGGAATCTGGGTGTTGTTCCTCCCTGAGGGAGAGGCAGGGATGGAAAACTTGGAATTTTCCAGGGTGAAGAACTCAGAATTCTCTTGGAATATTCTCATTAATATCCTCATTCATATTCTTATTTTTGAAGTGGAAAATAAAAGTTTTGAAGTGGAAAATAAAAGAGACAATTAATGCAGGAAGTTCAAATTCTCTGTCCAAAGCTCAGCATTTTAAACTCACAGAGAGAATTTTGTAACTGCAATGCCAAAGATGGGAACAGAGGAAGGAATGGGAATTCCAAGATGTTTTTTAATTCCAGATTAAAATCCCTTGGATTTTCCATTGTCTCAGCGAATCCCTCCTGACCTGATCTGTCCTGAATCCTGAGAAAAACCTTCCAGAGTTGGTAATTCCAGAGTTTTTAAGGAGCCATTTGGAAGCATGAATTGATATTCACCATTTATTTATTTATTATTTATTATTCCTTTTTAACTTATTTATTTTCTTAACCATTTATTCATTTATTTATTTGGGAATTGGTGGCATTTTGGGATTTTTTGGTGGGAATTTTCTTGGGAATTGGGGGAATCTGGGTGTTGTTCCTCCCTGAGGAAGAGGCAGGGATGGAAAACTTGGAATTTTCCAGGGTGAAGAACTCAGAATCCTCTTGGAATAATCTCATGAACATCCTCATTAACATCCTCATTCATATTCTCATTTTTGAAGTGGAAAATAAAAGTTTTGAAGTGGCAAATAAAAGAGACAATTAATGAGGGAAGTTCAAATTCTCTGTCCAAAGCTCAGCATTAAACTCACAGAGAGAATTTTGTAACTGCAATGCCAAAGATGGGAACAGAGGAAGGAATGGGAATTCCAAGATGTTTTTTCATTCCAGATTAAAATCCCTTGGATTTTCCATTTCCTCAGCAAATCCCTCCTGACCTGATCTTTCCTGAATCCTGAGAAAAACCTTCCAGAGTTGGTAATTCCAGAGTTTTTAAGGAGCCATTTGGAAACATGAATTGATATTCACCATTTATTTATTTATTTATTATTTCTTTTTTACTTATTTATTTTCTTAACCAATTATTCATTTATTTATTTGGGAATTGGTGGCATTTTGGGATTTTTTTGTGGGAATTTTCTTGGGAATTGGGGGAATCTGGGTGTTGTTCCTCCCTGAGGGAGAGGCAGGGACGGAAAACTTGGAATTTTCCAGGGTCAAGAATTTTGAATCCTCTTGGAATATTCTCATTAATATCCTCATTAACATCCTCATTCATATTCTTATTTTTGAAGTGGAAAATAAAAGTTTTGAAGTGGCAAATAAAAGAGACAATTAATGCAGGAAGTTCAAATTCTTTGTCCAAAGCTCAGCATTTTAAACTCACAGAGAGAATTTTGTAACTGCAATGCCAAAGATGGGAACAGAGGAAGGAATGGGAATTCCAAGATGTTTTTTAATTCCAGATTAAAATCCCTTGGATTTTCCATTGTCTCAGCGAATCCCTCCTGACCTGATCTCTCCTGAATCCTGAGAAAAACCTTCCAGAGTTGGTAATTCCAGAGTTTTTAAGGAGCCATTTGGAAGCATGAATTGATATTCACCATTTATTTATTTATGATTTCTTTTTTACTTATTTATTTTCTTAACCATTTATTCATTTATTTATTTGGGAATTGGTGGCATTTTTGGGATTTTTTTTGTGGGAATCTTCTTGGGAATTGGTTTGGGAATTGGTTTGGGAATCTGGGTGCTGTTCCTCCCTGAGGGAGAGGCAGGGATGGAAGACTTGGAATTTTCCAGGGTGAAGAACTCAGAATCCTCTTGGAATATTCTCATTAACATCCTCATTAACATCCTCATTCATATTCTTATTTTTGAAGTGGAAAATAAAAGTTTTGAAGTGGAAAATAAAAGAGACAATGAATGCAGGAAGTTCAAATTCTCTGTCCAAGGCTCAGCATTTTAAACTCACAGAGAGAATTTTTAACTGCAATGCCAAAGATGGGAACAGAGGAAGGAATGGGAATTCCAAGATGTTTTTTCATCCCAGATTAAAATCCCTTGGATTTTCCATTTCCTCAGCGAATCCCTCCTGACCTGATCTGTCCTGAATCCTGAGAAAAACCTTCCAGAGTTGGAAATTCCAGAGTTTTTTAGGAGCCATTTGGAAGCATGAATTGATATTCACCATTTATTTATTTATTTATGATTTCTTTTTTACTTATTTATTTTCTTAACCATTTATTCATTTATTTATTTGGGAATTGGTGGCATTTTTGGGATTTTTTTTGTGGGAATCTTCTTGGGAATTGGTTTGGGAATTGGTTTGGGAATCTGGGTGCTGTTCCTCCCTGAGGGAGAGGCAGGGATGGAAGACTTGGAATTTTCCAGGGTGAAGAACTCAGAATCCTCTTGGAATATTCTCATTAACATCCTCATTAACATCCTCATTCATATTCTTATTTTTGAAGTGGAAAATAAAAGTTTTGAAGTGGAAAATAAAAGAGACAATGAATGCAGGAAGTTCAAATTCTCTGTCCAAGGCTCAGCATTTTAAACTCACAGAGAGAATTTTGTAACTGCAATGCCAAAGATGGGAACAGAGGAAGGAATGGGAATTCCAAGATGTTTTTTCATCCCAGATTAAAATCCCTTGGATTTTCCATTGTCTCAGCAAATCCCTCCTGTCCTGATCTCTCCTGAATCCTGAGAAAAACCTTCCAGAGTTGGTAATTCCAGAGTTTTTAAGGAGCCATTTGGAAACATGAATTGATATTCACCATTTATTTATTTATTTATTTATTATTTCTTTTTTACTTATTTATTTTCTTAACCATTTATTCATTTATTTATTTGGGAATTGGTGGCCTTTTGGGATTTTTTTGTGGGAATTTTCTTGGGAATTGGGGGAATCTGGGTGTTGTTCCTCCCCGAGGGAGAGGCAGGGATGGAAAACTTGGAATTTTCCAGGGTGAAGAACTCAGAATCCTCTTGGAATATTCTCATTAATATCCTCATTAACATCCTCATTCATATTCTCATTTTCTCTCCCATATAACAAATATTTGGGGTGTTAACACCAAAAAAACCAACAAACACAAACTAATCCATAATTTTTTTTTGGGAATTGCCTGAATAGACAGAAAAAATAAATAAAAATCCCAACCCACTTCTCCTTTTGCTGCTTTTCCTGCTCTTGTTTTATTGTTCCTATTTAATAAATTGGCAAATAAATCACCCAAACGTGGTTTGCAAGGCTGCTCCTTATTAATTCCATATTTGCTGCAACAGGTTTATTAATTCCATATTTGCTGCTTCCCATTAATGAGCCAGGGAGATGGAAAAGCCTGGGAATTTAATTGCACAATTAGCAGCCCTGGAGCATTTGTTTTACTGCTGGGACAAAGCTAAAGGATGGTTTATTTCTTTATTTCCAGTCATCTTCAAGTTTGTATTTTCAATTTTAAAAAAAAAATTAATTTTGTTTTATTTTATTTCCTCTTTCTGTCTCTTTTCTTTTTTTTAAAATTATTATTCATTTTAAATTATTATTCATCTAATGAATAATAATTTTTTAAAATGATTATTCATTATTTAAATTATTATATTATAATTTTTAAAAATTATTATTCCTATTAATATTCATTCAAATATTATTATTTGGGTTCATCTGTTGAACCCAAAAGGAGACAAATGATTCCCATTTATCTCTATATTCTGAATATTCCTATCCCTTCCTACATCCATCATTTTCTAGATCAACTTTTAACTCTTTAAAATTGCTTAAAAATTTTAAAATGGGAAAATTTTAAAATTTTAAAATGGGAAAAAAAAATGCTTCAAATGGGGCTTGGAAAAAACTTCCCTGCTGGGGAAAAAAAAAATAAATAAAACAAAAAAAAAAAGGATTCAGCAAGGAAGGAAACATTTCCCATTAATGCTGGGAGTGCAGAGATATTCTTGTTATTAATTCCAGCAATTAGGAGGAAAACATAACAAGTGACTCCCAGTCAGGCTGGCAGGGAGGATTTGCTGCTAATCTCCAGGCTGATTGATATTTATTTGGAGATTTTTCCCAGCTGAGTTTGGCGTTTCTGACTCTCTCTGCCTCAAGCAGCATTTGTTTGCAGCCAGACAGGAGCCAGAGCTGGAAATCAGAGCGATTTGGGGTGAATTTTGTTTATTTGAGCAGCAATTTGTTCTATTTCTATTCTAATTCTGTTCTATTTCTATTCTATTCTATTCTATTTCTATTCTATTCTATTCTATTCTATTCTATTTCTATTCTATTCTATTTCTATTTTATTCTATTTCTATTTCTATTTCTATTTCTATTTCTATTTCTATTTCTATTTTATTCTATTTATTCTATTTCTATTCTATTCTAATTCTATTCTAATTTTTATTTCTATTAAATTTTTATTTCTATTCAAATTCTATTCTATTTCTATTCTATTCTATTTTATTCTATTTCTATTTCTATTTCTATTTTATTCTATTTATTCTATTTCTATTCTATTCTATTCTAATTCTATTCTATTCTAATTTTTATTTCTATTTAATTTTTATTTCCATTCTAATTCTATTCTATTCTATTTCTATTTCTATTTCTATTTCTATTTCTATTTCTATTTCTATTTCTATTTATTTCTATTTCTATTTTATTCTATTTATTCTATTTATTCTATTTCTATTCTAATTCTATTCTAATTCTATTCTATTGTAATTTTTATTTCTATTTAATTTTTATTTCTATTCTAATTCTATTCTATTCTATTCTATTCTATTCTATTTCTATTTCTATTTTATTCTATTTATTCTATTTCTATTCTATTCTATTCTATTCTATTCTAATTCTATTCTATTCTAATTTTTATTTCTATTCTAATTCTATTCTAATTCTATTCTATTTCTATTTCTATTTCTATTTCTATTCTATTCTATTCTATTCTAATTCTATTCTATTCTATTCTAATTCTATTCTATTCTAATTTTTATTTCTATTTAATTTTTATTTCTATTCTAATTCTATTCTATTCTATTCTATTCTATTTCTATTTCTATTTCTATTTCTATTTTATTCTATTTATTCTATTCTATTCTATTCTAATTCTATTCTATTCTAATTTTTATTTCTATTTAATTTCTATTTCTATTTCTATTCCTCTATTTCTATTTTTATTTCTCTGCTTCTATTCCTATTTCATTATTTCTATTTCTATTTCTATTTCTATTTCTATTTCTATTTCACTATTTCTATTTCACTATTTCTATTTCTATTTTATTCTATTTATTCTATTTCTATTCTATTCTATTCTATTTCTATTCTATCCTAATTCTATTCTATTCTAATTTTTATTTCTATTTAATTTTTATTTCTGTTTAATTCTATTCTATTCTATTCTATTCTATTCTATTCTATTCTATTCTATTTCTATTCCTGTTCTATTCTATTTCTATTCCATTCTAATACTATTATAATTCTCTTTTTGCAGTTTCCATTCTTTTTCAGGCTTCTGAGTACAAACTTGCCAAGGAATTCTTTGTTTTTTTTTTTAATTGAAACAATTTTTGGGATAAATATTTGGCTGGAAAATCCCTTTTGGAAGTTCAAACCAAAGCAGAGAAATGAACCTCGAGCTGCTGCTTTCCACCTCTTGCCTCAACCAACAATTATTTATTCCAAATCCCTTTTCTCACACATCATGAGAACATTTTAAACTATTTTTAATTTTTATTTCTCCAGGATGAATGCAGAGCTGCCCACGTGTGTCTTTATAATTCAACATTAACCAGTGAATATCAACCAGATAATTCGGATTTTTTGGTTTTTTTCCCTCTGGTGGCTTTTTTTGGATGGTTTTGGGTCAAACTCTGACCATAAATTTTGGCATTAGAGGAGAAAAAAAGAACATTTTCCTCCTGGTTTTGGTGAAGTTTCAAGAGTCAACCTGGAAAATTTAAAATAATCAACTTCCCCCTGAACTCCTCGGCCTGAGCTGCTCCTGCTGCTCCTTAAAACAGGAATTTTGTGTTTTTTTCCCTCTCACATCCCTTCCTCTGTCATTTCTTTATTTCTCAGGCAGAATTCAATATTTTCCATCTCTTCATCCATTCCTTTTCTTCTCTCTGTTCCACCAAAACTCCTCCAAACTCAGAGATTTATCCCCAAAATCCGCTGCTGCCTCTTCCTTCCATCCCCAACACCACCTGAGCTGTTGATATTTTAATTTTAATTGTATTTATTTGTTTATTGATTTATTTATTTTAGGAGACGATTTATTCAGCACAGGAAAACCCAGGAGGTGTTTGGAGCACCTCAGAAAGAGTTAATTTGAACCCAAATTGAAGCCATCTTGAAATTTTAATTTCATTTTTTAAAATTTTATTTATTTTATTTTTTTAGGAGAGGATTTATTCCACCCAGAAAAACCCAGGAGGTGTTTGGAGCACCTCGAAAAGAGTTAATTTGAACCCAAATCGAAACCATCTTGATATTTTCATTTTATTTATTTTAATTTTATTTATTTAATTTTTTTAAAAGAGGAATTGTTCCACCGAGGAAAACCTGAGAGGTGTTTGGAGCACCTTGGAAAGAGTTAATTTGTGCTCAAATCGAAACCATCTTGATATTTTCATTTTATTATTTTAAATTTTTTATTATTTTTTTTTAGGAAAGGATTTCTTCAGCAATCAGAAACCCTCCGGGTTGAAAGTTGATCAAACCTTCCCTGCTTTCAGATGAACGAGCAATCCGAAAAGTTCCATCAAATAGGGATTTGGGGACTTTTTGGGGACAAACAGCAGAGCAGCTCTTCGGGGAGAGATTTAGACAATTTCGATGAAAAGTTGCACTTTGCTGATTGCTGAGCATTAAAATCAGTGCTGCTGGCGGTTTGATCCCACAGAAAGATTAGGATTAGCAGAGCAGAATTATTCCTAAAACCCCAAATTTCCCCTTTATTAAACCCTGGGGGGATTTGCCTTTCAGGAGAGGAACTCCAAACCTTGGGAAATGCAGGATTTTCCCCTTTTTTCCTGGTTTTTTCCCGGTTTTTTCCCATTTTTTTCCCCCATTTTTTACCATTTTTCCCCATTTTTCCCCATTTTTTCCCCATTTTTCCCCCATTTTTTACCATTATTTTCCCCTTTTTTTCCGCATTTTTTCCCATTTTTTTCCCCATTTTTTCCCCACTTTTTTCCCCATTTTTTACCATTTTCCCCCCATTTTTTACCATTTTTTTCCCCATTTTTTCCCCATTTTTTCCCCATTTTTCCCATTTTTTCCCCATTTCTTACCATTTTTCCCCCATTTTTTACCATTTTTTCCCCATTTTTTACCATTTTTTTACCATTTTTTACCATTTTTCCCCATTTTTTTCCATTTTTCCCCATTTTTTCCCATTTTTTCCCATTTTTTTCCCTTTTTTCCCCATTTTTTCCCCATTTTTTACCATTTTTCCCCATTTTTTCGGAAGGATTGCCCTGATTCCATCAGCACCATGGACAGCGGCAGGAAATTATGGGAAAAGGGAAAAATCAAGATCCAAACCAGCAATCTGGGAGTGAAGAGGCAAAATCTCCAAGTTTTTCACCTGAAAATTCTGTCTTTCTAGGGAAAAAAAAAAATCAGAATTTTCTCCAGCAATCTGGCAGTGAAGAGACAAAATCTCCAGGTTTTCGACCCAAAAATTCTGCATCTCTTGGGAAAAAAACCCAGAATTTTCTCCAGCATTCTGGCATTGAAGACACAAAATCTCCAGGTTTTTCACCCAAAAATTCTGCATCTCTTGGGAAAAAAAAAAGTCAGAATTTTCTCCAGCAATTTGGCATTGAAGACACAAAATCTTCAGGTTTTTCACCCAAAAATTCTGCTTTTCTAGGGGAAAAATCAGAATTTTCTCCAGCAATCTGGGAGTGAAGAGGCAAATTCTCCAGGTTTGTCATCCAAAAGTTCTGCATCTCTCAGGAAAAAAAAAAATCAGAATTTTCTCCAGCAACCAGGCTGGCAAAGCTGAACATAAAAATGGTGTTGAATAATTCTTTGGATGAATTAGAACCAGTTACAAATTCAGTATAAAACCAGTTACAAATTCAGTATAAAACCAGTTCCAAATTCAATGTCAAACCAGTTCCAAATTCAGTATAAAACCAGTTCCAAATTCAATGTAAACCAGTTCCAAATTCAGCATAAAACCAGTTCCAAATTCAGTGTCAAACCAGTTCCAAATTCCACATAAAGTCAGCTCCAAATCCCACATAAACCAGTTACAAATTTAGCATCAAACCAGTTCCAAATTCAACTTAGAAGCAGCTCCAAATTCAACGTCAAACCAGTTGAAATTCAACGTCAAACCAGTTCCAATTCAATGTCAAACCAGTTCCAAATTCAACGTAAACCAGTTCCAAACTCAACATAAAACCAGCTCCAAATTCAATGTCAAACCAGTTCCAAATTCAATGTCAAACCAGTTCAAATTCGATGTAAACCAGTTCCAAATTCAGCATAAAACCAGTTCCTAATTCAGTGTCAAACCAGCTCCAAATTCCACATAAAGTCAGCTCCAAATCCCACATAAAACCAGTTCCAAATTCAATGTAAACCAGTTCCAAATTCAGCATCAAACCAGTTCCAAATTCAAAGTCAAACCAGTTCAAATTCGATGTAAACCAGTTCCAAATTCAGCATAAAACCAGTTCCAAATTCAAAGTCAAACCAGTTCCAAATTCAGCATAAAATGAGTTCCAAATTGCACACCAAACCAGCTCCAAACTCAACACCAAACCAGCTCCAAACTCAACACCAAACCAGCTCCAAACCTCCCACATTCCACCCGTGAATATCAGATTTAACATTTCAAACACTCCCTCCACACATTAATTAATTAATAATTAAATATTGATATTAATAATAATTAAATAAACACATTAATTCCATTAAACTCCCAGTGCTGAGAGCCGCCAGGAAAATCCATCTCCTCGCAGGTTTTTTTATTTTTATTCACAGCAATTTATCCTGCTGGAATGAAAACTTGAAATTAAAAGGCCAAACTTCTGTCACATCCCTTCCAACGCCTGGAATATTTCAATTTCCCAGCCCAGGGATTGGAGGAAACCCTTCAGACACATCTCAGGGCTCCCTGAGTATTTCTCTTTATTTTTTTTTTCCGCTGCCTTTTGGCTCTGAGTGCTGCTGATGAAGTGATGGAGAGGATTAGAGGTTTTTGTTCCCTGAAATGTCAGGGTGGGAATGGGAAATGGGGAGTTAATGAGCAGCTCATCAAGGATGACCTTGATTAGTGAGGTTTGCTTGAGGAGCAATTCCCAATTTCCAGCCCTATCCTTGGATTTCCTTATTTTCCTGAGCAGAAATTCCCAATTTCCAGCCCCATCACAGAATATATTCATTTTCCCAAACCCCAATTCCCAATTTCCAGCCCCATCCCTGGATTTGATTATTTTCCCGAACACCAATTCCCAATTTCCAGCCTCATCTTTGGATTTGTTCATTTTCCTGAACACCAATTCCCAATTTCCAGCCCCAATACTGCATTTGTTAATTTTCCTTTCCCATTTCCAGCCCCATCTTTGGATCTCTTTATTTTCCTGAGCAGTAATCCCCAATTTCCAGACCTAATACTGAATTTGTTTATTCTCCTTCCCAATTTCCAGCCCCATCACAGAATATATTCATTTTCTCAAACCCCAATTCCCAATTTCCAGCCCCATCTTTGGATTTCTTTATTTTCCTGAACACCAATTCCCAATTTCCAGCCTCATCCTTGGATTTGTTCATTTTCCCGAACACCAATTCCCAATTTCCAGCCCCAATACTGCATTTGTTCATTTTCCTTTCCCATTTCCAGCCCCATCTTTGGATCTCTTTATTTTCCTTCCCCCATTTCCCACCCCATCCCTGGATTTGATTATTTTCCCTAACACCAATTCCCAATTTCCAGCCCCAGGACTGGATTTGATTATTTTTCTGAACACCAATTCCCAATTTCCAGCCCCAAATCTTGGATTTGATTATTTTCCTTCCCAATTTCCAGCCCCAAAATATAGGATTTCTTCATTTTCCTTCCCAATTTCCAGCCCCATCTCAGGATTTCTTTATTTTCCTTCCCAATTTCCAGCCCCAAATATTGGATTTCTTCATTTTCCTTCCCAATTTCCAGCCCCAGTACTGGATTTGATTATTTTTCTGAACAGCAATTCCCAATTTCCAGCCCCAAATATTGGATTTGATTATTTTCCTTCCCAATTTCCAGCCCCAGTACTGGATTTGATTATTTTTCTGAACACCAATTCCCAATTTCCAGCCCCAAAATATTGGATTTGATAATTTTCCTTCCCAATTTCCAGCCCCAAAATCTTGGATTTCTTTATTTTCCTTCCCAATTTCCAGCCGCATCCCTGGATTTCTTTATTTTCCTGAACACCAATTCCCAATTTCCAGCCCCAAATATTGGATTGCTTCATTTTCCTTCCCAATTTCCAGCCCCAGTACTGGATTTGATTATTTTTCTGAACACCAATTCCCAATTTCCAGCCCCAAAATATAGGATTTCTTCATTTTCCTTCCCAATTTCCAGCCCCATCTTTGGATTTCTTTATTTTCCTGAGCAGCAATTCTCAATTTCCAACCCCAAGACTGGATTTCTTTATTTTCCTTCCCAGTTTCCAAACCCATCCCTGGATTTGATTTTTTTTCCCAAACACCAGTTCCCAATTTCCATCCCCAATATTAGATTTGATTATTTTCCTTCCCCATTTTCTGAATTTCTTTATTCTCCTGAACACCAATTCCCAATTTCCAGCCCCATCTTTGGATTTCTTGGATTTTCCCAAGCAGCAATTCCCAATTTCCAGACCTAATACTGGATTTGATTATTTTCCTGAGCCCAAATTCCCAATTTCCCACCCCATCCCCAGCTTTTTCATTCTCCTGAACACAAATTCCCAATTTCCAGCCCCAAACATTAGATTTCTTCATTTTCCTTCCCAATTTCCAGCCCCAGGACTGGATTTGATTATTTTTCTGAACACCAATTCCCAATTTCCAACCCCAAATCTTGGATTTGATTATTTTCCTTCCCAATTTCCAGCCCCAAATATTGGATTTCTTTATTTTCCTTCCCAATTTCCAGCCGCATCCCTGGATTTCTTTATTTTCCTGAACACCAATTCCCAATTTCCAGCCCCAAATATTGAATTTCTTCGTTTTCCTTCCCAATTTCCAGCCCCAGTACTGGATTTGATTATTTTTCTGAACACCAATTCCCAATTTCCAGCCCCAAACAGTGGATTTGATTATTTTCCTTCCCAATTTCCAGCCCCAAAATACTGGATTTCTTTATTTTCCTTCCCAATTTCCAGCCCCAACCCAGGATTTCTTTATTTTCCTGAACACCATTTCCCAATTTCCAACCCAAAATATTGGATTTGATTATTTTCCTTCCCAATTTCCAGCCCCAGTACTGGATTTGATTATTTTTCTGAACACCAATTCCCAATTTCCAGCCCCAAACATTGGATTTCTTTATTTTCCTTCCCAATTTCCAGCCCCAGTACTGGATTTCTTTATTTTCCTGAACACCAATTCCCAATTTCCAGCCCCAAATATTGGATTTGATTATTTTCCTTCCCAATTTCCAGCCCCAGTACTGGATTAGATTATTTTTCTGAACACCAACTCCCAATTTCCAGCCCCAAATAGTGGATTTGATTATTTTCCTTCCCAATTTCCAACCCCAAATATTGGATTTCTTCATTTTCCTTCCCAATTTCCAGCCCCAAATAGTGGATTTGATTATTTTCCTTCCCAATTTCCAGCCCCAAATATTGGATTTGATTATTTTCCTTCCCAATTTCCAGCCCCAAAATATAGGATTTCTTCATTTTCCTTCCCCATTTCCAGCCCCAGGACTGGATTTGATTATTTTCCTGAACACCAATTCCCAATTTCCAACCCCAAATATTGTATTTCGTTATTTTCCTTCCCAATTTCCAGCCCCATCCCAGGATTTCTTTATTTTCCTGAACAGCATTTCCCAATTTCCAGCCCCAAATATTGGATTTGGTTATTTTCCTTCCCAATTTCCAGCCCCAGGAGTGGATTTGATTATGTTCCTGAACACCAATTCCCAATTTCCAGCCCCAAATAGTGGATTTCTTTATTTTCCTTCCCAATTTCCAGCCCCAACCCAGGATTTCTTTATTTTCCTGAACACCAATTCCCAATTTCCAACCCCAAATATTGGATTTCTTCGTTTTCCTCCCCAATTTCCAGCCCCAGGACTGGATTTGATTATTTTTCTGAACACCAATTCCCAATTTCCAGCCCCAAATATTGGATTTGATTATTTTCCTTCCCAATTTCCAGCCCCAAATAGTGGATTTGATTATTTTCCTTCCCCATTTCCAGCCCCAAATACTGGATTTCTTTATTTTCCTTCCCCATTTCCATCCCCACGGAGACAAAGTCGCCTCTCATTTTTTCCCTTCTGTAGCATCGCTGGTCAAACATTTTACAACTTATTTTAGGTCATTTAACCCAATTAACAGGCAGCTAATTGAGCATGCCTTGAGCTCTGCAGCTCCAGCTTCGGTGCTTAAATCCAACCCTGAGCCATCCTGACCCCCCAAAGATGGATAATCAGCCACTGATTAATTAGCAGCAGCACGTCAGGGGTGGATAATTGGAGTTTGCCTGGCTGGAAATGGCTTTTGGGGGAATTTTGGGTGCTCAGTGAAATGGAAAAACAACCCTAAAACCACGGGAAATAATGGAAACAACTCTAAAACCATGGGAAATAATGGAAAACAGCCTGAAAACCATGGGAAATAATGGAAACGGCCCTAAAAGCATGAGAAATAATGGAAACAGCCTGAAAACCATGAGAAATAATGGAAAACAACCCTAAAACCATGGGAAATTATGGAAACAGCCCTAAAACCATGGGAAATAATGGAAACGGCCCTAAAAGCATGAGAAATAATGGAAAACAGCCTGAAAACCATGAGAAATAATGGAAACAACCCTAAAAGCAGGAGAAATAATGGAAACAGCCTGAAAACCATGAGAAAAAATGGAAAACAACCCTAAAAGCATGAGAAATAATGGAAAACAGCCCTAAAACCATGAGAAATAATGGAAAACAACCCTAAAAGCATGAGAAATAATGGAAAATATCCTGAAATTCACAGGAGGAGCTGCAGGAGCATCCTGGGCTTGGCTCTGACAGGAGCAGAGCCAGGAGCTGCAGGGACAGGAGATCCTCCTGGAATTCCTGAGTTCCTCCTCCTGGAATTCCTGGTTTTCTCCTCCTGGAATTCCTGAGTTCATCCTCCTGGAATTCCTGGTTTCCTCCTCCTGGAATTCCTGAGTTCCTCCTCCTGGAATTCCTGGTTTTCTCCTCCTGGAATTCCTGAGTTCATCCTCCTGGAATTCCTGAGTTCATCCTCCTGGAATTCCTGGTTTCCTCCTCCTCCTGGAATTCCTGGTTTTCTCCTCCTGGAATTCCTGGTTTTCTCCTCCTTCTGCAATTCATTATTTCCTCATCTTCCTGTGTTTCCTGATTTCCTCCTCCTTCTGTAGTTTCTGACTTCCTCCAACTCCTGTGTTTCCTGAGTTCCTCCTCCTCCTGGAATCCCCAGTTTCCTCCTCCTATAATTCCTAATTTCCTCCTCCTTCTGTAATTCCTGTTTTCCTCCTCCTCCTGGAATTCCTGGTTTTCTTGTTCTTGGTAATTCCTGATTTTCTCCTCCTCCTGCTGTGCTGCTTCCTGATTTCATCCTCCTTCTGTAATTCTCAATTTCCTCCTCCTTTTGTAATTCTCAATTTCCTCCTCCACTTGTAGTTCCCAAATTCCTTCTTCTGTAATTCCTGACTTCCTCCTCCACCTGTAATTCCCAATTTCCTCCTCCTATAATTCCTGATTTCCTCCTCCTCCTGGAATTCCTGATTTTCTCCTCCTATAATTCCTGATTTCCTCTTCCTTCTGTGCTTCCTGATTTTCTCCTCCTTGGGAATTCCTGATTTCCTCCTCCTCCTGTGCTTCCTGACTCCTTCCTCCTTCTGTAATTCCCAATGTCCTCCTCCTGTAATTCCTGATTTTCTCCTCCTTGGTAATTCCTGATTTTCTCCTCCTTGGTAATTCCTGATTTTCTCCTCCTCCTCCTGTGCTTCCTGACTTCTTCCTCCTCCTGTAATTCTCAATTTCCTCCTCCTGTAATTCCTGATTTCCTCCTCCTCCTGTGCTTCCTGACTTCCTACTCCTTCTGCAATTCTCAATGTCCTCCTCCCATAATTCCTGATTTTCTCCTCCTCCTTTGCTTCCTCGTTTCCTCCTCCTCCTGTAACTCCTGAGCTGCAGGGACTGGGGAGACTCCATCAGATTTTGGGAATTGCGCCTGTTTTGGGAATTTAGCCTCTCAAGTAGGCTCTGCCTGCCCCAAACATACCTAAAGGCCTTAAATAAATTTATCCACATTTTATTTATTCCCCTAACTTTGCCTTGGCCTGTTTCAGGTGAGGCACCACACTGAACCCCTAAATCACCCCAAGCTCCATCTCCCTCGGTTTGTGTTTCCTTTGGCTCACAGGCAGCTGATTTCATTACAACAACAGTGATCCCAGCCAAGGATTAAAGTGTGTGTTTGCTGCGTGACAACATCAATGCCATCAGCTGGTAACCAGCCTCATAAAATGTCTGCAGCGATTCTGCCTTGGCACTGGTGCTGCAGGGATGAGATGTTCTCCGGGGCTCCTTGGAGTGCTAATGTCGTGCAGGAATGCAGAGCTGCTCTTTTTAGGGCATTTCCGAATCAGGCGGAGGGATTCTTTGGCAGCACGAGTGCTGCTCTGCTCTGCTCTGCTCTGCTCTGCTCTGCTTTACTCTGCCCTGCTCTGCTCAGCTCTGCTCTGCTCTGCTTTACTCTGCTCTGCTCAGCTTTACTCTGCTTTGCTCTGCTCTGCTTCTTTACTCTGCTCTGCCCTGCTCTGCTTTACTCTGCTTCACTCTGCTCTGCTCTGCTCAGCTCTGCTCTGCTTTACTCTGCTCTGCCCTGCTCTGCTTTGCTTTACTCTGCTCTGCTCTGCTTTACTCTGCCCTGCTTTGCTCTGCTCAGCTCTGCTTTACTCTGCTCTGCTCAGCTCTGCTTTACTCTGCTCTGCTCTGCTCTGCTCTGCTCATCTCTGCTCTGCCCTGCTCTACTCTGCTCTGCTCTGCTTTACTCTGCTCAGCTCTGCTCTGCTCTGCTCTGCTCTGCTTTACTCTGCTCAGCTCTACTCTGCTCTGCTTTACTCTGCTCTGCTCTGCTTTGCCCTGCCCTGCTCTGCCCTGCTTTACTCTGCTCTGCTCAGCTCTGCTCTGCTTTACTCTGCTCTGCTCTGCTCATCTCTGCTCTGCTCAGCTCTGCTCTACTCTGCTCTGCTCTGCTTTACTCTGCTCTGCTTTATTCTGCTCTGCTCAGCTCTGCTCTACTCTGCTCAGCTCTGCTTTACCCTGCTCTGCTCTGCCCTGCTCAGCTCTGCTC
The DNA here is from genome assembly GCF_008360975.1 of Lichenostomus cassidix. Classification (NCBI taxonomy): domain Eukaryota; kingdom Metazoa; phylum Chordata; class Aves; order Passeriformes; family Meliphagidae; genus Lichenostomus; species Lichenostomus cassidix. The sequence continues at coordinate 3,009,752 of NC_139502.1, read as the reverse complement.
CTGTGCAGCACTATATCTCCTTCCTTCCCTCATCATTCCCTGCTGGAATAAATGCTGAAAACAAACGGAAAAGAAGAATTTGACTCGGGCAGGGGTGAAGTTTTGGAGATGGATCACAGCAGTGTTTTCGTTTCAGTTCTGCATAAATGGGTTTTGATTTTACCTTGATGCCTGAAATGGAGTTTACCTGAAGCAGAGGTCAGAAAAAGCTAGGAGAATAAAAAGCAGATTAATTTATTAAAGGCAGATTAATTTATTACATTTATTTAGGTGCATTCAGGGCAGACAGAGCTCACTGCAGAGGCTACACCCAAACTGGACAGTGAGTCACGAGTTCTTCACATTTTATAAGTTCTGTAATTAACAAATTGAGCCTCAATCCTCCAATTACACCTTCAGCTGATGATGTCAATCAGCCCAAGTTTGCTCCCCAATTCACTGCTGGTTCCATATTTTGGGGCTCTGAGGCAGCAAAGTGTCCTTGGATTTCCAAAAGAGAGGAATTTTGTCTAAAACGCTGAGAACAGAGGTTTTTAGCACTTTCTATGGAGCCTAAAGCTGCACAGCAAAGCTACAGAAACATGAAAAACAGAATCGAAAAAATCCTTAAGGCATCACCTTGATTTGCATCTAGGGGGAAAAAAAACACCCCAAAATTAATTTCTCTTGCAGGTTAATTCCTAAAATCTCCCTTCTCAACCCCTGGCAGCTCCAAGCTGAGCTGCACAGAGCGAGAACTCTCAACAGAAATCAATTTGCAGCACAAACCGCCTGATTTGCAGTTTTATGGCTTAAAAACCTCCAACTGCAGTGATTTATCTTCGCAGTGAGCAGGGAAGCTTGGTGGGGTTGATTCTCCCAATTTGGGCTTTTTAAGTTTTATTGGCAGCAGATATTAGATGTAAAACGATGCTGGTAAATAGCAAATGGGTTTCAATCATTCCTGGGGCTAAATTAGCATGAAATGGTGGATTTTTCCTGGTAAAAATCAGGATATTCCTGAAATTATCCAGGGTGCAACTCCAGCTGCACAAAGTGCATTTCAAGAGGGGGAAAGTGAATTCTGAAGGTCATCAAAGTGAACCTTAATTCCTGCATTTATTTATAATTATGATATATATATTTATTGTAATTATTGTAATTATTTTTATTTATTTATTATTCTAATTAAGAGTGGCCATGGGGTATAAAGGGGAGTTGGATTGCTGTGTGGGACAAAAGCTCCACAGCCATGGAGTTGTTGCAATGAAGGGGAATAACTGGGGAAATGTAAAGGAGATTTCAGGGAAATTTCGGGTAAAATTAAGGTAAATTTAAGGTAAATCTCAGGTGAATTTAGGGTGAATTTCAGGTGAATTTCAGGGTAAATGTCAGGTCAATTTAAGGCAAATTTCTGGTAAATTTAGGGTAAATCTCAGGTCAATTTAGGGTAAATTATTGGTGAATTTCAGGGTAAATATCAGGTCAATTTAAGGCAAATTTCTGGTAAATTTAAGGTAAATCTCAGGTAAATTTAGGGTAAATCTCAGGTAAATTTAAGGTAAATTTCTGATGAATTTCAGGGTAAATGTCAGGTCAATTTAAGGTAAATTTCTGGTAAATTTAAGGTAAATTTCAGGTAAATCTCAGGTAAATTTAGGGTAAATTTCAGGTGAATTTCAGGGTAAATGTCAGGTCAATTTAAGGCAAATTTCTGGTAAATTTAAGGTAAATCTCAGGTCAATTTAGGGTCAATTTCAGGTAAATCTCAGGTCAATTTCAAGTCAATTTCAGGTCAATCTCAGGTAAATTTAAGGTAAATTCAGGGTAAATATCAGGTAAATTTAGGCTCAATTTCAGGTAATTTATGGTAAATTTAAGGTACATTTAGGGTAAATTTCTGGTCAATTTAAGGTAAATTTAGGGTCAATTTCAGGTCAATTTAAGGTAAATTTAAGGTCAATTTAAGGTAAATTTCAAGTCAACTTGAGGTAAATCTCAGGTAAATTTAAGATAAACTTAGGGTAAATATCAGGTACATTTAGGGTCAATTTCAGGTCAATTTCAGATCAATTTAGGGTCAATTTTGGGTCAATTTAGGGTCAATTTCAGGTCAATTTAAGGTCAATTTAGGGTCAATTTAAGGTAAATTTAGGGTCAATTTAGGGTCAATTTCAGGTCAATTTCAGGTCAATTTAGGGTCAATTTCAGGTCAATTTAGGGTCAATTTTGGGTCAATTTCAGGGCAATTTAAGGTCAATTTCAGGGCAATTTTGGGTCAATTTCAGGTCAATTTCAGGTCAATTTAGGGTCAATTTTGGGTCAATTTTGGGTCAATTTCAGGTCAATTTAAGGTCAATTTAGGGTCAATTTAGGGTCAATTTCAGGGCAATTTAAGGTCAATTTCAGGTCAATTTTGGGTCAATTTCAGGTCAATTTCAGGTCAATTTAAGGTAAATTCAGGGTCAATTTTGGGTCAATTTTGGGTCAATTTCAGGTCAATTTAGGGTCAATTTAGGGTCAATTTTGGGTCAATTTCAGGTCAATTTAGGGTCAATTTTGGGTCAATTTCAGGTCAATTTAAGGTCAATTTAGGGTCAATTTCAGGTCAATTTTGGGTCAATTTTGGGTCAATTTTGGGTCAATTTCAGGTCAATTTAAGGTCAATTTAGGGTCAATTTTGGGTCAATTTCAGGTCAATTTAAGGTCAATTTAGGGTCAATTTTGGGTCAATTTCAGGTCAATTTAAGGTCAATTTAGGGTCAATTTAGGGTCAATTTCAGGTCAATTTAAGGTCAATTTAGGGTCAATTTTGGGTCAATTTTGGGTCAATTTAAGGTCAATTTAGGGTCAATTTTGGGTCAATTTTGGGTCAATTTTGGGTCAATGATCCCCTTTTCCTGAGGCTCAATTCCAGCAGAACCCAGAGGGACTAAACAAGAGCCAAACCAGCTCTGCCAGGGAAAATTCCAAATTAACTTTCATTCCCACTGATAACAGGAATTCCATCCAAACCCCACTGGCAGCAGCAGAACTTTTCCCTCTTTTCCCTCAGGCATGGAGGGAGAACCACACAGGGTGGGCAGAGCAGGAATTCGGGTGGATTTGGGGAATTCGGGTGGATTTGGGAATCCAGGTGGATTTGGGAATTCGGGTGGATTTGGGAATTCAGGTGGATTTGGGAATTCGGGTGGATTTGGGAATTCAGGTGGATTTTGGGAAATTGGGTGGATTTTGGGAATCCAGGTGGATTTCGGGAATTCAGGTGGATTTTGGGAATGCAGGTGGATTTGGGAATTCAGAGGGATTTTGGGAATTCAGGTGGGTTTTGGGAAATTGGGTGGATTTGAGGGATTCAGGTGGATTTTGGGAATTCAGGTGGATTTTGGGAATTCAGGTGGATTTTGGGAACTTGGGTGAATTTGGGAATTCAGGTGGATTTTGGGAATTGGGGTGGATTTGGGAATTCAGGTGGATTTGGGAATTCAGGTGGATTTGGGAAATTGGGTGGATTTTGGGAATTCAGGTGGATTTTGGGAAATTGGGTGGATTTCGGGAATTCAGGTGGATTTTGGGAAATTGGGTGGATTTTGGGAATTCGGGTGGATTTTGGGAAATTGGGTGGATTTTGGGAATTCGGGTGGATTTGGGAATTCGGGTGGATTTTGGGAACTCAGGTGGATTTTGGGAATTCAGGTGGATTTGGGAATTCAAATGGATTTTGGGAATTCGGGTGGATTTTGGGAACTTGGGTGGATTTTGGGAATTCAAGTGGATTTGGGAATTCAAGTGGATTTGGGAATTCAGGTGGATTTTGGAAATCTGGGTGGATTTTCAGAATCCAGGTGGGATTTGGGAATTCGGGTGGATTTTGGGAATTCAGGTGGATTTGGGAATTCGGGTGGATTTTGGGAATTTGGGTGGATTTTGGGAATCCAGGTGGATTTTGGGAACTTGGGTGGATTTGGGAACTTGGGTGGATTTGGGAATCCGGGTGGATTTTGGGAATTCAGGTGGATTTTGGAGATGCAGGTGGGTTTTGGGAATTCGGGTGGATTTTCAGAATCCACGTGGATTTTTGGAATCCAGGCGGATTTTTAGAGCCCAGGTGTACTTTTAGGACCCAGATGTGGTTTTGGAATCCAGGTGTATATTTACAATCCAGCTGTAATGTTAGAATCCAGGTGTGTTTTTACAATCCAGGTTTATTTTTGGAATCCAGGTGTATATTTACAATCCAGCTGTAATGTTAGAATCCAGGTTTATTTTTACAATCCAGGTTTGTTTAGTTTTGCAATCTGGGTGTGGTTTTGGAATCCAGGTTTATTTTTACAATCCAGGTGTATTTTTGGAATCCAGGTGTATATTTAGAACCCAGGTGTAATTTCAGAATCCAGGACAATTTTTAGAAACAATGTGTATTTTTAGAATCAATGTGTATTTTTGGAATCAATATGTATTTTTGGAATCAATATGTATTTTTACAATCCAGGTTTATTTATTTTTGCAATCTAGGTCTGGTGTTGGAATCCAGGTGTATTGTTGGAATCAATGTGTATTTTTGGCATCCAGGTGTATTTTTGCAATCTAGGTGTATTTTTAGAATCAATGCATATTTTTAGAATCCATGTGTATTTTTACAATCCGGGTGTATTTTTGGCATCCAGGTATATTTTTACAATCCAGGTTTGTTTATTTTTGCAATCCAGGTGTCATTTTGGAATCCAGGTGGATTTTTACAATCCAGGTGAATTTTTACAATCAACGTGTATTTTTGGAATCAATATGTATTTTTACAATCCAGGTGTATATTTAGAACCCAGGTGTAATTTTAGAATCCAGGACAATTTTTAGAATAAATGTGTATTTTTGGAATCCATGTGTATTTTTACAATCCAGGTGTATTTTTACAATCCAGGTTTATTTTTGGTATCCAGGTGTAATGTTGGAATCCAGGGTTTGTTTTTTTTTTTTAAACCCAGGTGTAATTTTAGAATCAATATCTAATTTTGGAATCCAGGTGTATTGCTGGAATCCAGTTTGGGTTTTTTTTTTAATCCAGGTGTATTTTAGCCATCCAGGTGCAATTTTAGAATCCAGGTGAATATTTAGAATCCAGGTGCATTTTTACCATCCAGGATTGGTTTTTTTTGGAATCTGGTTGTGGTTTTGGAATCCAAGTGTATTTTTACAATCCAGGTCTATTTTTGGAATCCAGGTGTATATTTAGAACCCAGGTGTAATTTTAGAATCCAGGACAATTTTTAGAATCAATGTGTATTTTTAGAATCCATGTGTATTTTTAGAATCCATGTGTATTTTTAGAATCCATGTGTATTTTTAGAATCCATGTGTATTTTTAGAATCCAGGTGTATTTTCACAATCCAGCTGTAATGTTAGAATCCAGGTGTATTTTTGCAATCCAGGTGTATTTTTACAATCCAGGTTTGTTTATTTTTGCAATCTAGGCCTGGTGTTGGAATCCAGGTGTATTGTTGGAATCAATGTGTATTTTTGGATCCAGGTGTATTTTTGGCATCCAGGTGTATTTTTACAATCTAGGTGTATTTTTTACCTGATTTTTGCAATCCAGGTTTGTTTATTTTTGCAATCCAGGTGTCATTTTGGAATCCAGGTGAATTTTTACAATCCAGGTGCATTTTTACAATCAACGTGTATTTTTGGAATCAATATGTATTTTTGGAATCCAGCTGTATATTTAGAACCCAGGTGTAATTTTAGAATCCAGGTCAATTTTTAGAATCCATGCGTATTTTTAGAATCCATATGTATTTTTAGAATCCGTGTGTATTTTTGGCATCCAGGTATATTTTTACAATCCAGGTTTGTTTATTTTTGCAATCTGGGTGTGGTTTTGGAATCCAAGTGTATTTTTACAATCCAGGTGTATTTTTGGAATCCAGGTGTATTTTTAAATTCCAGGTGAATTTTTACAATCAACGTGTATTTTTGGAATCAATATGTATTTTTACAATCCAGGTGTATATTTAGAATCCAGGTGTAATTTTAGAATCCAGGTCAATTTTTAGAATCAATGTGTATTTTTAGAATCAATGTGTATTTTTACAATCCAGGTGTATTTTTAGAATCCAGGGTTTGTTTTTTTTTTTAACCCAGGTGTAATTTTAGAATCAATATCTAATTTTGGAATCCAGGTGTATTGCTGGAATCCAGTTTGGGTTTTTTTTTTAATCCAGGTGTATTTTAGGCATCCAGGTGTAATTTTAGAATCCAGGTGAATATTTAGAATCCAGGTGTAATTTTACAATCCAGGTTTGTTTATTTTTGCAATCTGGGTGTCATTTTACAATCCAGGTGTATTTTTACAATCCAGGTGTATATTTGGAATCCAGGTGTATATTTAGAACCCAGGTGTAATTTCAGAATCCATGTCAATTTTTAGAATCAATGCATATTTTTAGAATCCATGGGTATTTTTGGCATCCAGGTATATTTTTACAATCCAGGTTTGTTTATTTTTGCAATCTGGGTGTGGTTTAGGCATCCAGGTTCATTTTTACAATCCAGGTGTATTTTTGGAATCCAGGTGTATATTTAGAACCCAGGTGTAATTTCAGAATCCAGGGCAATTTTTAGAATCAATGTGTATTTTTAGAATCCATGGGTATTTTTGAATCAATGTGTATTTTTACAATCCAGGTGTATTTTTAGAATCAATGTGTATTTTTACAATCCAGGTTTATTTTTGGAATCCAGGTGTAATGTTGGAATCCAGGGTTTGTTTTTTTTTTAACCCAGGTGTAATTTCAGAATCAATATCTAATTTTGGAATCCAAGTGTATTGCTGGAATCCAGCTTGGGGTTTTTTTTAATCCACGTGTATTTTAGCCATCCAGGTGAATATTTAGAATCCAGGTGCATTTTTACAATCCAGGTTTGTTTATTTTTGCAATCTGGGTGTGGTTTAGGCATCCAAGTGTATTTTTACAATCCAGGTGTATTTTTACAATCCAGGTGTATATTTAGAATCCAGGTGTAATTTTAGAATCCAGGTCAATTTTTAGAATCAATGCATATTTTTAGAATCCAGGTCAATTTTTAGAATCCATGTGTATTTTTGGCATCCAGGTATATGTTTACAATCCAGGTTTGTTTTTGGAATCCATGTGTATTTTTACAATCCAGGTTTATTTTTGGAATCCAGGTGTAATGTCGGAATCCAGGGGTTTTTTTTTTTTTCAAACCCAGGTGTAATTTTAGAATCAATATCTAATTTTGGAATCCAGGTGAATATTTAGAATCCAGGTGTATTTTTAGAATCAATGTGTGTTTTTACAATCAATGCATATTTTCACAACCCAGCTGTATTTTTATAATCAATATGTATTTTTACAATCAATTCGTATTTTTCCAACCCAGCTGTATTTTTACAATCACTGTGTATTTTTCCAATCCAGGAGTATTTCTCAGTGCTCACACACTCTCCTTTGGGCAGCAATAATGAAAAACCATCATCAGCTCCCGAAATTCCACCTTAACTGATGAGATCAGTGTTTTTCTGGTGAGCTTTGGGCTAAACTCACTTGTGGACAATGATTTCCTTCCCATAAACCACAAAAAATCTTCCATTCTAATATGGACTTTCACAACCAACACAGCAGAAAAGATTTCTCTACTTTCTCCTGCTTTTAATTGAGATTTTTCTGCTTTCTCCTGCTTTTAATTGAGATTTTTTTGCTTTCTCCTGCTTTTAATTGAGATTTTTTCTGCTTTCTCCTGCTTTTAATTGAGATTTTTCTGCTTTCTCCTGCTTTTAATTGAGATTTTTTCTGCTTTCTCCTGCTTTTAATTTAGATTTTTTCTGCTTTCTCCTGCTTTTAATTTAGATTTTTCTTCTTTCTCCTGCTTTTAATTGAGATTTTTCTGCTTTCTCCTGCTTTTAATTTAGATTTTTCTGCTTTCCCCTGTTTTAATTTCGAGGTTATTCACTGCTGCCTTTCAGTGCTGCCCAACATCCACCTGCTCATCCCCATTCAAGTGGCTTTTCTCCTTAAAACACAGAGAACCACCTCCCTATCTTGATTAAAATCTCCCCATTTTTACATTTCAACCACTGCTCTGCATTTAATAATCCTCCCTCCGAGGCACTGAGTCCTTAATATTGGGAAAATACACTTTTAAAAGTTGCTGCTGGGTGGTTTCTCTTGTTCTGCTGGGGTGGGATTGATGGTTTGAGAGGCTAAACTGGAATAGAGGTTTGATGAATGTAAGAATAAAAAGAAATTAAATTTACTGAAGGCCTTCAGGTGCACTCAGGGCACTCACAGCTCACCCAGGGCTACACCCAACATGGACAGAAAATCACAAATTCTTCATACTTTATAAGTTTTTATAAGTCACAAGTTTTTCATCCTTTATAAGTTCTGTCCATTTGCATCTCAGGGTTAATCCTCCAATTACAGCTTCAGCTAATGAAGTCAATCACTCCAAGTTTGCTCCCCCAGTTCATTCACTGCTGTTTCCATATCTTGGGGCTCTGAGACAGTGAGGTGTCCTTGAGTTTTGGGCTTGGAGAGGAATTGTTTTGGCTAAAAAGGAGAGAAATTAGCTTAGCACCCTGAATGGAGCCCAGAGTTACACACTAGAGAATCACAGGATTACAAATACATGGAAAATACAGAATCCAAAATCCTGAGGCATCACTTTACTCCAGGTAATATTTCCATTTTCACTCTCTTTTCCTGCCCTGCCTGAGCTGAGCTCCTGGGCTGGCAGAGACCTTATGGAGTTATCAAAAAAAATCCCAGCTGACCTCAAAGAAACATCTCAGAGGCATCAGCGTGGAGGAGATTCCTGCTGCTCTCACTGAGCTGTCAGCTGCTCCTCCAGCACACCACCTCCCAGCTCCATCAGCAATTCAGGTCCCATTCAATCCCTCTCACAAAAAAACCTCCTTTCGGTTGGTTTTATTTTTTTTTTCCTTTTTACCCTCCTGTGGCATTTTTGAGGGTGAGAATCCATCCAAAGCTGCTGCTCCAGGAGGAATTGGTAAGACACAAATGCCCACTGGGAACAGATCTCTCCGAGCAGGAATGCCGCTGGGAGCTGGCTGAGGTGTGACAGCGACAAGAATTTCAGAGTTTGCTCCAACTGCAGGGTGGCACAGCAGGGCTGAGTTAAAGCAGAGTGGAAATAAAACACGGAGGAATTGTCAAAAGCTGCCGAAATCAGCTCTGCACTGATGTCCAATTTTCGTCCTGCTCTGCCTTCTCCAGGCAGGAATGGGTGTGGGATGGGAAATGATGAAATTCGGATTATTTTCTTGAATATTTGTTCGTAATATGAGTTCATTTGTTCATTTCCAGGTTCTGGAATGGAAACGCACTCATTTTGAGGGCAGAGGGTGAAATTTTTGGTGTGAAATTGAGGAGAGGAGAGGAGAGGAGAGGAGAGGAGAGGAGAGGAGAGGAGAGGAGAGGAGAGGAGAGGAGAGGAGAGGAGAGGAGAGGAGAGGAGAGGAGAGGAGAAAAGAGAACAAAACATCCCCACAACCTCAAGAACATGAGGCACCAACCTTGAGCAGAGCCTCATCCCTGGGACATGTTTTTGTTAACTAAGTTGTAACCTTTTTGGGGGAGAGGTAATTAGAATCAGGGGGCAATTGCTTCATTTGTTAGGTTTCTTCTTGGGGGATTTTAGATAGAAATGCTAATTGGTGAGGTCCATAAATTGTATACTCATAGTACTGTCGCTGTTGAGCCGCTAGCAGAGAAGAAATCCCAGATTCTCAGAGTGGCAAGAAAAGAGAGATTTATTATTTTGATTCCAACTTATATAGACTTTTCAGAGGTCACCCAGATTGGTCAGTCAGAAACCTCCCCCTAGGCCTGACTGGCCAGGCCTGAACTGTCCACATCTCGAGAAACTGTTTTTAATAACATCCAAACTTTATCTTTGTTTATAAAACACAGAAGAAGTTCTCATGGGAAAACCTGTGCTAGCCACAGAGTACCAGCTCTCTCTTTTTCTGTTGTGGTTCCAATTTGACAAAAGTGCACCTGAGATCCTATTAAACCAAGGTAATTCCCTTTTCCCTACACTGCAGTGTCTGTGTCTCAATTTTACCAGCATTTTAGGCCTCACTGAGACTCAGAGATCATCTCCTGAGATCATCACTCAGCCTTTCTCCCCAAACCTCACCAATCCCATTAATTACCTGTGGCTAGCACAGCTCTTTCCCGTGAGAACTTTCTCCTGTGTTTTATAAACAAAGATAAAGTTTGGATGTTATTAAAAACAGTGTCTCGAGATTTGGACAGTTCAGGCCTGGCCAGTCAGGCCTAGGGGGAGGTTTCTGACTGACCAATCTGGGTGACCTCTGAAAAGTCTATATAAGTTGGAATCAAAATAATAAATCTCTCTTTTCTATGCCACGCTGAGAATGCAGGATTTCTCCTCTGCATTTGTCAAAAAATGTCATTTTTTGTGACAAATGCAATCTCTCTGCTTCGCTGTGTAATCCTATTCTAGGCCTAGCAATCCAAAATATTAAAAAAAAACCCCAAAAAATCCCCTAATAGGTTCTTCACAGATAATATCTGAACTGGAATTGCTTCTTTATAGCCTCGAATGGTTTTCACTTTAAAGCACTGATGTCACTAAAAAAAAAAAAATCACAAAAAAATGTCATTTTGTGCAGCTTTGAAGTGTCTGTGACTTAAAAACAACTAATTCACCCCAAAAAGCTCCTTAACCTGCAGGGTGAGCAGCAGAACATCATTAATAAAGTTGTTTTATCACCAAAAAATAATAAAATTTTATTTTAATAGAGTTTTATTACCAAAAAAGCTCAGGACCTGGCAGGCTGAGGGAGAATTTTTTCTTCTCTTGCTGCAAAAAAAAGATAATTTATTTAATTTTATTCATCCTTTAGGAGTTTCTGGACAGACAGATGGAGGAAAATAAAAATACCCTCGAGGTGAGGAGGTGAAATTCCATGGATTAAGAATAAAGTGTTGCAGGCAAAACCCTCCAAATTTGATTTTTTCCTCCCTAATAATTAAATTAATTAATAATTAATAATTAAACAATTAAACAATTGAGGCACAGAGACAGAAACAAACTCCAAGTTGACACTTCAGCGGTGGAAAATCAGAACAATTAATTTTTTCCCCAGCTGGGCTGTTTATTGCAATTATTTCAAGGTACAACAGGATATTTCTAATAATTAACAATGCTGTGCATTGATTGCTGAGCTCTCATTGGAATCAAATTCTGATTAACTGAGGATTTTGCTGATGTGGGTGATTCCCCCCTTTTTTAAAAAAAAAATAAAAATCTAAACTCAGACAAGCAGCTGAAAAGAAAGAAAAAGAGAACTTTTTCAGCACCATTTTGCCTTTGGATTCACATCGGAATTTATACAATTTTCCCTTTGAATTTACGTTACAATTTACACAATTTTCCCTTTGAATTCACATTGAAATTAATATAATTTTCCCTTTGAATTTACATTTAAATTTGCACCATTTTCCTTTTGAATTTACATTGGAATTTATATAATTTTCCCTTTGAATTCACACTGAAATGTACACCATTTTCCCTTTGAATTTCCATTGAAACATACATTTCAATTTACACCATTTCCCCTTTGAATTCACATTGGAATTTATACAATTTTCCTTTTGGATTTACCTTGGAATTTATACAATTTTCCCTTTGAATTTACATTGGAATTTATATAATTTTCCCTTCGAATTCACACTGAAATTTATACCATTTTCCCATTGAATTTACATTTAAATTTACACCATTTTCCCTTTGGATTCACATTGGAATTTATACAATTTTCCCTTTGAATTCACAGTGAAATTTACCCCATTTTCCCTTTGAATTTCCATTGAAATATACATTGCAATTTACACAATATCCCCTTCAAATTCACATTGGAATTCATAGAATTTTCTCATTGAGTTTACGTTGGAATTTATACAATTTTCCCTTAGAATTTACTTTGTAATTTACACGATTTTCCCTTTGAATTCACATTGGAATTAATGCAATTTTCCCTTTGAATTTACATTGGAATTTATATAATTTTCCCTTCAAATTCACACTGAAATTTATACCATTTTCCCTTTGAATTTACATTAAAATTTACACCAGTTTCCTTTTGAATTTACATTGGAATTTACACCATTTTCCCTTGGAATTTCCATTGAAATATGCATTGCAATTTACACCATTTTCCCTCTGAATTCTCATTGGAATGTATGCAATTTTCCCTTTGAATTTCCATTGAAATTTATACAATTTTCACTTTGAATTTACACCATTTTCCTTTGAATTCACATTTCAATTTACACCCTTTAAATTCACATTGGAATTTATACGGTTTTCCCTTTGAATTTACACTGAAATTTATACAATTTCCCCTTTAAAATTACATTGCAATTTACATGATTTTCCCTTTGAAATTACATTGGAATTTATACAATTTTCCCCATGAATTCCCATTGGAATGTATGCAATTTTCTCTTTGAATTTCCATTGAAATTTATACAATTTTCTCTTTGAATTTACATTGGAATTTATATAATTTTTCCTTTGAATTTACATTGGAATTTATAAAATTTTCCCTTTGAATTCACATTGAAATTTATACCATTTTCCCTTTGAATTCACATTGAAACATACATTGCAATTTACACCATTTCCCCTTTAAATTCACATTGGAATTCATACAATTTTCCTTTTGGATTTACATTGGAATTTATACAATTTTCCCTTTGAATTCACATTGGAATTAATACAATTTTCCCTTTGAATTCACATTGGAATTTATATAATTTTCCCTTTGAATTCACACTGAAATTTATACCATTTTCCCATTGAATTTACATTTAAATTTACACCGTTTTCCTTTGAATTTACATTGGAATTCATACATTTTCCCTTTGAATTTACATTGCAATTTGCACCATTTTCCCTTTGAATTCACATTGGAATTTATACAATTTTCCCTTGACATTACATTGGAATTTACACAATTTTCCTTTTGAATTTACATTGGAATTTATAGAATTTTCCCTTTGAATTCACACTGAAATTGGCACCATTTTCCCTTTGAATTTGCATTTGAATTCATACAATTTTCCTTTAAAATTGCATTGCAATTTACATGATTTTCCCTTTGAAATTACATCGGAATTTATACAATTTCCCCTTTGAATTTCCATTGAAATTTCCACAATTTTCACTTTGAATTTACATTGCAATTTATACTATTTCCCTTCAAATTCACATTGGAATTTACACCATTTTCCCTTCGAATTTACGTTCAAATTTACACATCAAAGCCACCCTGACACCCTTGGGGTGTTTAATTTTCCCTTCAAGTGGAGAATTCCATCCCATGGATCAGGAATAATTCCTGGTGGAACAACAACCCTCAATCCCACTTTTTATATTTAGAAAAATCCCTTTAAATTATTTCCTATTTCAAAGGGAAAAGGCATCGATTTGTTATCACATCCCATAATCCTCCCAAAATCCAAATTAACGCCTCGAAAACACAATTCAATTTACCTTCCCTGAAGAGAATTCCCAGTTTGCCTTAAAAAGAAATTTTTAAGCATTTCATAAGACAAGAATTCATCGCAATGTCTTAAGAAGAAATCGTTGTAATTTCAATAAATTAACCCAAATATTCCTTACAGAATTTATTTCATTTTATTTCACTTTATTTCACAGAAATTATTTCACTTCCACTCACTTCAACCTCACATCCTGACTTCCCAAATTATCATTTTTTGGGGGGGAAATTCAGATTTTTCCCCAATTATTTTGCACCACCAACAGATTTTTGTGCGAAGAGAGAAAACTGAGATAAGAATTCTCACCCAAAGCAAGAAACCCGAGAAGAAAATCCTCTTTGCTGCTCAGTCCTTCACTTCTGAAAGGAATAAAATAACTTTTCGGAGCCTCAGGGTTGCTGTCAGAATAAGAACATTAAAGATTAAAAGTGGCTCTGATAGTTCAGTAATTCAGGACGATTCCTGAGCCAATATTTCATTTATTCAAAGCCCTACAAGAACTGCAATCCAACCCTAAAAAAGCTAAAAAGCTCTTAAATCATCCTAAATATCTAAAACCCAGCAGGGTTTTGTGGTTGAGAGTAAACCAGCTTTGTCCTTAAGAGGAAAAATGACATTTTTATCATCTTTCCTTGTTTTATTCCCCAACTTTTATCCCACTTTTTAGGGGAAGTTGGTGTAACTCCAACCTGGCTGGATAAACAGCAGAAATGTTTGAATAATTCTTCCTAACATGAGATTCAACCCTCTTGGCTCTCAGGAAAAATAGGGAAAAAATCCACAGAGATGATGAAATATTGTCCAGGGAATGGGAGGAATGTGGAACAGGGAGAATTACTGCAAAACTTGAGGAATTTTTATGGGAATTTTTTTTAATTTTTGTGGGAACTTGGCAAATTTTCATGGGAACTCTGTGAATTTTCATGGGAACTCTGTGAATTGTCATGGGAACTTTGTGAATTTTCATGGGAATTCTGTGAATTTTCATGGGAATTCTGTGAATTTTCGTGGCAACTTCATGAATTTTCATGGGAACTTTGAATTTTCATGGTAACTTCATGAATTCTCACGGGAACTTCACAAATTTTCGTGGGATCTTCATGAATTTTCATGGGAACTTTTGAATTTCCATGGGAACTTTGCGAATTTTCACGGGAACTTTGCGGATTTTCATGAGAACTTCATGAATTTTCATGTGAACTTTGTGAATTTCCATGGGAACTTCGTGAATTCTCATAGGAACTCCTTGAATTTCCATGGGAACGTCACAAATTTTCGTGGGCACTTTGTGAATTTCCATGGCAACTTCGTGAATTTTTCATGGGAACTTCGCAAAATTTCATGGGAACCTCGTGAATTTTCATGGGAACTCCATGAATTCTCATGGGAACTTCATGAATTCTCATGGTAATTTCACAAACTTTTATGGGAACTTTGTGAATTTTCATGGGAACTTTGTAAATTTTTGTGGGATCTCCATGAATTCTCACGGGAACATCACGAATTTTCAAGGGATCTTCTCGAATTTTCATGAGAACTTCACTAATTTTCATGGGAATTTTGCAAATTTTCATGGGAACTTCATGAATTTTCATGGGAACTTCGTGAATTTTCATGGGAACTTTGTGATTTTTCACGGGAACTTTTTGAATTCTCATGGGTACTCCGTGAATTTTCATGGGAACTTCACAAATTTTCGTGGGATCTTCATGAATTTTCATGGGAACTTCATGAATTTTTCATGGGAACTTTGCGAATTTTCACGGGAACTTTGTGGATTTTCATGGGAACTTCGTGAATTTTCGTGGCAACTTTGAGAATTTTCATGAGAACTTCATGAATTCTCATGGGAACTTCGTGAATTCTCATAGGAACTTGGCGAATTTTCATGGGAACGATGAGAATTTCTATGGGAACTTCTCGAATTTTCATGGTAATTTCATGAATTCACCTGGGAACTCCGGGAATTTTCTTGGGAACTTTGTAAATTTTCATGGGAACTTTGTGAATTTTTATGGGAGCTTTGAATTTTCATGGTAACTTCATGAATTCTCATGGGAATTCTGTGAATTTTCATGGGAACTTGGTGAATTCTCATAGGAACTTGGCGAATTTTCATGGGAACGATGAGAATTTCCATGGGAACTTCATGAATTTTCTTGGGAACTTTGTAAATTTTCATGGGAATTTTATGAATTTTTATGGGAACTCTGAATTTTCATGGTAACTTCATGAATTCTTATGGGAACTTCACAAATTTTCGTGGGATCTTCATGAATTTTCATGGGAACTTTTGAATTTCCATGGGAACTTTGCGAATTTTCACGGGAACTTTGCGGATTTTCATGGGAACTTCGTGAATTTTCGTGGCAACTTTGAGAATTTTCATGGGAACTTCATGAATTCTCATGGGAACTTGGCGAATTCTCATAGGAACTTGGCGAATTTTCATGGGAACGATGAGAATTTCCATGGGAACGTCTCGAATTTTCATGGTAATTTCATGAATTCTCATGGGAACTCCATGAATTTTCGTGGGAACTTTGTGAATTTTCATGGGAACTCTGAATTTTCATGGCAACTTCGTGAATTTTCTTGGGACCTTTGAATTTTCGTGGTAACTTCATGAATTCTCACGGGAACTCCTTGAATTTTCATGGGAACTTTGTAAATTTTCGTGGGATCTTCATGAATTTTCATGGGAACTTCATCAATTTTCATGGGAACTTTGCAGATTTTCATGGGAGCTTCGTGAATTTTCGTGGCAACTTTGAGAATTTTCATGAGAACTTCATGAATTCTCATGGGAACTTCGTGAATTTTCATAGGAACTTTGCGAATTTTCATGAGAACATCTTGAATTTTCATGGGATCTTCATGAATTCTCATGGGAACTCCACGAATTTTCATGGGAACTTTGTGAATTTTCATGGGAACTTGGTGAATTCTCATAGGAACTTGGCGAATTTTCATGGGAACGATGAGAATTTCCATGGGAACTTCATGAATTTTCATGGTAATTTCATGAATTCACCTGGGAACTCCGGGAATTTTCATGGGAACTTTGTGAATTTTCATGGGAACTCTAAATTTTCATGGCAACTTCGTGAATTTTCTTGGGAACTTTGAATTTTCATGGTAACTTCATGAAGTCTCATGGGAACTCCTTGAATTTTCATGGGAACTTCACAAATTTTCGTGGGATCTTCATGAATTTCCACGGGAACTTTGCGAATTTTCACGGGAACTTTGCGGATTTTCATGAGAACTTCGTGAATTTTCAAGGCAACTTGGCGAATTTTCATGGGAACTTCGTGAATTTTCATAGGAACTTGGCGAATTTTCATGGGAACGATGAGAATTTCCATGAGAACTTCTCGAATTTTCATGGTAATTTCATGAATTCACCTGGGAACTCCGGGAATTTTCATGGGAACTTTGTGAATTTTTATGGGAATTCTGTGAATTTTCAGGGGAAGTTTTTTGAATTTTCATGGGAACTTTATGAATTCTCATGGGAACTTGGCAAATTTCCATGGAAACTTCATGAATTTTCATGGGAACTTCACAGATTTTAATGGGAACTTTGCGAATTTTTATAGGAACTTTGCGAACTTTCATGGGAACTCCATGAATTTTCATGGGAACTTCATGAATTTTCATGGGGATTTCATTAATTCTCATGGGAACTTTGTGAATTTTCATGGTAACTTCATGAATTCTCATGGGAACATCTCGAATTTTCATGGGAACGATGAGAATTTCCATGAGAACTTCTCGAATTTTCATGGGAATTTCATGAATTCACCTGGGAACTCCGGGAATTTTCATGGGAACTTTGTGAACTTTTATGGGAATTCTGTGAATTTTCACGGGAATTTTTTTTGAATTTTCATGGGAACTTGGCGGATTTTCACGGGAACTTTGCGGATTTTGATGGGAACTTCATGAATTTTCATGGCAACTTCACAGATTTTAATGGGAACTTTGCAGATTTTTATGGGAACTTTGCAGATTTTTATGGGAACTTTGCGAACTTTCATGGGAACTCCATGAATTTTCAAGGGAACTTCAAGAATTTTAATGGGGATTTCATTAATTCTCATGGGAACTTTGTGAATTTTCATAGTAACTTTGAATTTTCATGGTAACTTCATGAATTCTCATGGGAACTCCGTGAATTTTCATGGGAACTTCGGGAATTTTCAAGGGAACTCCATGGATTTCCATGGGAACTTCACAAATTTTCATGGTATCTCTGTGAATTTTCATGGGAACTTTGAGAATTTTCTGGGGAACTTTGCAAATTTTCAATGGAACTTTGCAAATTTTCATGGGAACTTCATGAATTTCCATGGGAACTGTCTGAATTTCCATGGGAACTTCTCAAATTTTCATGGGATCTTCATGAATTCTCATGGGAACTTTGTGAATTTTCATGGGAACTTTGAATTTTCATGGGAACTTCATGAATTCTCATGGGAACTCCGTGAATTTTCACGGGAACTTCGTGAATTTTCACAGCAACTTTGAAAATTTTCACGGACACTTCCCAGATTTTCATGAGAACTTCACTAATTTTCATGGGAATTTTGCAAATTTTCATGGGAACTTCATGAATTCTCATGGGAACTCCGTGAATTTTCGTGGGAACTTTGTGAATTTTTGTGAGAACTCCCTGAATTCTCATGGTATCTCTGTGAATTTTCATGGGAACTTTGAGAATTTTCATGGGAACTTCGTGAATTTCCATGGGAACATCATTTTGGGGTTTTTTTTTTTGGTTTGGTTGGGTTTTTTGGGTGTTTTTTGTTTGGTTTTTTTTGTTGTTTGGAGGTTTTTTGGTTTGTTTTGTTCAATCTCATCTCACAGAGCAAATCACCAACCCGGCAGAGTGAAAATCCCATTTTTTCCATCCCACTCGGGAAGTTGGGATGTTTCCAAGGGGAATCCATCTCTGTATTTATCTCATTTCCTGCTAAACGAAATTCCAGATATAATTACACACTCTGGCAAAAATCACTGCAGCTCAGCACAACCACCTCTGCTCCACCTCCTTCTTTTTGCTCCTGTCAAGAAGAGAAAAAAAAATATTTCAGGGATGCAAATGAAGAGTTCATTTATCCCAAATCATCAATTACAGGAATTAGCAATCCGGCAGCAAGTTAAATAATAATTAACTGTTATTATGGCTGCTGGGAAAATAATATTTCAGGGATATCTGGGGGGAAAAAAATAGCAAATATTGATGGTGTTTGTCACAAGCTGTTAAAGTCACATCAGGAATTCCACAAACCAAAAAAAAATTCTTTTCCAAGGAGTCCTCAGGTGTCATTTCAAGAGCTGGGAGTGCTTTGAGCAGCAGGGAAATCATGGCAAAAATTCACTTTTACACAGTTTCCAGACCCTTGGGAAATCCAGGGATCCAAATTAAGAAAATCGCAATAAAAATTCATCTTTTCACCACTTTCAGACCCTTAGGAATTCCAGAGATGCAAACAAAAAAATTCGTAACAAAAATTCACCTTTTCACCATTTCTGGACCCTTGGGAAATCCAGGGATCCAAATTAAGAAAATCATGGCAAAAATTCACCTTTTCACAACTTCCAAAGCCTTAGGAATTCCAGGGATGCAAAGAAAAAATTTCATAACAAAAATTCCCATTTTCACCAATTCCAAACCCTCAGGAATTCCAGGTTTCCACTTTTTTCTCCCCTTGTAAATTGGAACAATTCCTTGGTTCCATCCTTGGAATTCCTGTCAGCATTGGGGTGTTTGGATTTATAAATTCTCCTGCTGGATTTGGATTCCAATTAGTGGAGTGGCTGATTTGCTCTAATTACAGCAGGGATGTAAATGAAGAAAATCATGGCAAAAAATCACCTTTGCACTTCTTCAAAAGCCTTAGGAATTCCAGGGATGTGAATGAAGAATATCACAGCAAAAATTCAGCTTTTCACTACTTCCAGAGTCTTAGGAATTCCAGGGATGTGAATGAAGAAAATCACGACAAAAAACCCACAAAAAAAACCCAAACCAACACCACCAACCCACAAACCCCAAAAAAAAACCAACCCACCAACCCACAAAAAAAACCCAAAACAAAACAACACCAAACCACAACCCACCACCCCACCACCCAAACACAAAAAAAACACCCAAACCACAACCACCCAAACCCCCCCCACCAAAAAACCCCCAACCACACAACAACCCCACAAACACAAACAAAACCACCCCCACCCCACCAACCCACCCAAACCCAAAAAACAAACCAAACACCCCACAAACAAAACAACCCAAAAAACAACCCAACACAAACACACACCACCAAAAAAACACAAAAAACAAACAACACCCAAACACAAACAACAACACACACAAAAAAAAAAAAAAAAAAAAAAAAAAAAAAAAAAAAACCAAACACAAAACATTCATATCACACAGCAATAATAATAATATTGTTATTATTAAAATAATAAACTCAAATGCACAGGATAACTCTATTTTCATATCACACAGCAATAATGATAATAATATAGTTATTATTTAAATAATAAACTCATTCATATTGAGATTTTCCCAGGTCCTTTAGGGTGAAAATGGTTTTTTGTCAGAGCCAAGGTCAGTCCTGCAACCTGCAGCTTCAATAGCCCTGAGCTGCTTTTTCTGCTGCAAAAAACAAAGGGGGAAAGGAAAATCCAAAAGGATTTGCATGGAATTTCCCACTTGGAAGTTTCTTCTTTGGAAGAAACTTTCTTTCCTTGGAAGAAATTCAGGAAGTGGAATAAAGTCAATTCACTTCAGTGGAATAAACTCAATTCACTTCAGTGGAATAAACTCAAACTCACGGAGTTCTGTGGGCAAAAATAACCTGAAAATCAGGAGAAATGTGCATTTTAACCCTCGACCTTTAGCTCAACCTGTTCTGCTTCTGTCTCTCCAGCTCTGATAAGAGTAAAAGAAATTCTGAAATGATTTCATTGACGCCTAAAAACTGAAATAAACACCGAGGAGTGGAGTCACCGTGGAACCTCTGAGAGCTGGGTGGGATTGTGGGATTTTGGGATTTTGTCAGAGCCAAGGTCAGTCCTGAAAGCTGCAGCTTCAATAGCCCTGAGCTGCTTTTTCTGCTGCAAAAAACAAAGGGGGAAAGGAAAATCCAAAAGGATTTGCATGGAATTTCTTCCTTGGAAGTTTCTTCTTTGGAAGAAACTTTCTTTCCTTGGAAGAAATTCAGGGAGTGGAATGAACTCAATTCACTTCAGTGGAATGAACTCAATTCACTTCAGTGGAATGAACTCAAACTCACAGAGTTGTGTGGACCAAAAAAAACCCTGAAAATCAGGAGAAATGTGCATTTTAACCCTCGACCTTTAGCTCAACCTGTTCTGCTTCTGTCTCACCAGCTCTGATAAGAGTAAAAGAAATTCTGAAATGATTTCATTGACACCTAAAAACTGAAGTAAACCCCGAGGAGTGGAGTCACCATGGAACCTCTGAGAGCTGGGTGGGATTGTGGGATTTTGGGATTTTGTCAGAGCCAAGGTCAGTCCTACAACCTGCAGCTTTAATTGCCCTGAGCTGCTTTTTCTGCTGCAAAAAACAAAGGCTGAAAAGAAAATCAAAAAAGATTTGTGTGGAATTTCCCACTTGGAGAAGGAGGATCCAGGAGTGGAATAAACTCAACTCACCTCAGTGGAATAAAATCAAACTCACTTCAGCAGAATAAACTCAAACTCACAGAGTTGTGTGGACCAAAAAAACCCTGAAAAGCAGGAGAAATGTGAATTTAAACCCTCGACCTTTAGCTCAACCTGTTCTGCTTCTGTCTCACCAGCTCTGAAAACAGTAAAAGAAAACCCTAAATTTATAATATAAAAGATTTAAAACTGAAGTACATCCCGAGGAGTGAGGTCACCGTGGAACACCTGAGACCTGGGAGGGATTTTTGGGATTTCCTGCCCAGAACAACTCCATTGTTTTCCCTGGAATTCCATGGGCAGCCTGGCACTGGGCTGGGAGGATTTTTTGGAGCAGGTGGATCTGGAATTTTGGTTCCTCCCCATCTCCCATCTCACTTTTCCAGAGAAAGTGGAGATAAAATGCTGGTGAGACACACAAACAAGCTGGGATGGAGCTGGGAGAACTCAGACTTTTCTATTCATGGGTTTAGGATGAAAAGGGGAAATTCCTTCTGCTCTCCACCAAACTGAGGTGCTGAAGTCGTTCAGGACAAGAAAAGTTCTACAGCAGCCTCAGCTGTGATTTGGTGAAAACACTCAGAAAAGCAAAACAGGTGTCAAATTTGAGGTTTTGATGAATCTTTTTGCCCTGAAAGACTCAATTTCAGCATTTTCATTGCCCTTTGGTTTCTTTTCCATCCTCCTGGGAATCCAAGGCAGCAGCCTGACTTTGATGAAAACACTCAGAAAAGCAAAACAGGTGTCAAATTTAAGGTTTTGGTGAATCCTTTTGCCCTGAAAGACTCAATTTTGGCATTTTCATTGCTCTTTGGTTGCTTTTCCATCCTCCTGCCCATCCAAGGCAGCAGCCTGACTTTGGTGAAAACACACAGAAAAGCAAAAAGGTGTCAGATTTTAAATTCTGGTGAACCTTTTGCCCTGAAAGTCTCAATTTCAGCATTTTCATTGCCCTTTGGTTGCTTTTCCATCCTCCTGGGAACCCAAGGCAGCAGCCTAACTTTTGTAAAAACACTCAGAAAAGCAAAAAGGTGTCAGATTTCAAATTCTGGTGAATTCTTTTGCCCTGAAAGACTCAATTTAAGCATTTTTAATTGCTCTTTGGTTGCTTTCAAGGCTGTGTCCCCCGAGCTCCAGCTGGATCCTCACCATCCTCACCTTCCCTTTTTATCATCATCAGCAGCAGCTCTGATCTCCTCCTCCCTCTGGCTCTCCAGAAACAGCCAAACAATACCATAAAACTCTCTCCCGTCGCCCAAACTGCCCCATTTTTTACTCTATTTAATTTAACACGATTTCTCTGTTCCTACAAGTTCCAGTCACTTAACTGCCATGCTGCCTGCGAGGGCTGCAGAGGGATGGGGCTGAGAGCCAGGGCAATAAAATCAGTAAAATCAGTAAAATCTCTGTTTTCAGCTCAGCCACGACTCCACCTGCTGCTCCAGCAGCTCTCTGGTCAGGAGTTTGGAATTTCCTGTGATGCCTGATGGCTTTTTGCATTTTTTGTGCCATTTTATACATTTTTATACCCTTTTTCTGTTTTCTGTACCCTTTATACACTCCTTGTACCCTTAGCCAGCATGGTTGGAATTTTTGTAATTTGATATTTTAGCTTAGTTTGGGTCTAGAGCAAGGCAGAAAAACCAAATATTGACAGTTAGAGGCAAAGAGAGCTCTGTGCTATCAAAAACTCAAGATTCAACCTTGGTTGAAATCTCCTCCCAGGAATATAATTTGAATAAATATATATTTGGAATATAACTGAGCTCTAACCTCATTTAGGGGGCAGTGATTAAAACAGGGGGACAATGACTTCATTTATTAGGTTTTTTATTGGGGGATTTTCACAGATCTGCTAATCTGCAAAGTCCATAAAATTGTATACAAAATGTGCATCTCAGTGTGTTCCACCTTTGCAGAGCTGTGCACCTCAAATCCTGCTAAACACCAAAATAAAACCCTTTTACCCCTTTTGAACTGGTTTCCCCACAGCTCTGTGAGTTTCCCCATGGGTTTCCCTGTGGTTCTGTAGGTTTCCTCACTGCTCTGTGGGTTTCCCTGTGGGTTTCCCTGTGGTTCTGTGGATTTTCTGTGGGTTTCCCCATGACTTTGTGGGTTTCCCCATTGCTCTGTGGATTTCCCCATGCGGATCTCCCTGTGGCTCTGTGGGTTTCCCCACAGCTCTGTGAGTTTCCCTATGGGTTTTCCTGTGGCTCTATGGATTTTCTTTGGGTTTACCCATGACTTTGTGGGTTTCCAATTTCTCTGTGGGTTTCCCTGCAGGTTTCCTCACAGCTCTGTGGGTTTCCCTATTTCCCTGTGGATTTCCCCATGTGGACTTCTCTGTGGCTCTGTGGGTTCCCCCACAGCTCTGTGGGTTTCCTAGTTGCTCTGCAGGTTTCCCTTTGGGTTTCCCTATTTCTCTGTGGGTTTCCCCACAGCTCTGTGGTTTTCCCTATGGGTTTTCCTGTGGCTCTATGGATTTTCTTTGGGTTTACCCATGGCTTTGTGGGTTTCCCCATAGCTCTGTGGGTTTCCCCATGTGGGTTTCCCTGTGGTTCTGTGGGTTTCCCCACAGCTCCATGGGTTTCCTAATTTCTCTGTGGGTTTCCCTACAGGTTTCCCTGTGGCTCTATGGATTTTCTGTGAGTTTCCCCATGACTTTGTGGGTTTCTCCATTGCTCTGCAGGTTTCCCTGTGGGTTTCCTCACAGCTCTGTGGGTTTCCCTTTGGGTTTCCCCCTGACTTTGTGGGTTTCCCCATTGCTCTGTGGGTTTCCCTTTGAGTTTCCCTCTGAATTTGTGGGTTTCCCCATAGCTCCGTGGGTTTCCCCATGGGTTTTCCTGTGGCTCTGTGGGTTTCTCCACAGCTCTCTGGGTTTCCTAATTGCTCTGTGAGTTTCCCTTTGGGTTTCCCTATTTCTCTGTGGGTTTCCCCACAGCTCTGTGGGTTTCCTAATTGTTCTGTGGGTTTTCCTGTGGGTTTCCCTGTGGCTCTATGGATTTTCTGTTTGTTTCCCCATGACTTTGTGGGTTTCTCCACTGCTCTGTGGATTTCCCCACAGCTTTGTGTGGGGAAACAAAAATGGGTTTCCTCACAGCTCTGTGGGTTTCCCCATGGGTTTCCCTGTGGGTTTCCCCATTTCTCTGTGGGTTCCCCTGTGGCTCTGGCATGAGGATTTCCCAGCAGGAGCAGCCGAGGTGCTCAGGGTGTCCCTCAGGGTGTCCCTCAGGGTGTCCCTCGGGGTGTCCCTCAGGGTGTCCCTCAGGGTGTCCCTCAGGGTGTCCCTCAGGATGTCCCTCAGGGTGTCCCTCAGAGTGTCCCTCAGGGTGTCCCTCAGAATGTCCCTCAGAGTGTCCCTCAGGGTGTCCCTCAGGCTGTCACTCAGGGTGTCCCTCAGACTGTCCCTCAGGGTGTCCCTCGGGGTGTCCCTCAGGATGTCCCTCAGGATGTCCCTCAGGCTGTCCCTCAGTCCCCCTTCAGCACCAAGGACACCTCCCAGACCCCGCTGAGCTCCCCGACTCAAATCCTTCAGGATTTCCCTGGCAAACCCAGCCAGGCTGAGTCTCTCCGAGGCTTTCGAGTTTAAAGGAAATTGGAAGAGACGAGAGTGACTCCAGCTTGGCTCCAGCACTGATCTGAGCAGCTCAAGTGGCTCCATTTCACCCAGACAGCCTGGCACTGACCCAAACCCCAAAAAACCCCAAAATCCACCCCAGTGCCAGCTCCTCGCGGGGTCACAGGGGCTCTGCAGTGCCACCAGCCCGGGGAAGGGTCAGGACAGCCAGAAAAGGGATTAAATGCCACAAAAAAGTGGATTCTGAGCACTCCAGACAGCGGCAGGCTCGGGGGGATGATGAAAGCTGCGATCCCCAGGCTGGAAGAACTCCAGGATTGCAGCTCAGGGAATTCATTCTGATAATGAATCTCCTCGGGGCAGGGAGCACGAGCTGGCAGAGCAGAGAAAGTGGAGATAAAACGCTGGTGAGACACACAAACGAGCCGGGCTGGAGCTGGGAGAACTCAGCCTTTTCTATTAATGGATTTAGGATGAAAAAGGGGGAAATTCCTTCTGCTCTCCACCAAATTGAGGTGTTGAAGTTATCCAGGATAAAAAAAGTTCCACAGCAGCCTCAGCTGTGACTTTGGTGAAAACACACTCAGGGCAAGGTGAAGGATTTCCAGCGAAGACAAAGAATTCAGGGATGCAGCTCAGGGAGAGAATCTGGCTTTGTGCACCACGAGAAATCCAATTTGGAGCCCGAAGCAGAGGAGGAGATGATAAAGGTAATATACTTGACAAAGTTTCCCAGAGATACACGCTGGAGAAATCCATCCAGACCATTTATTCCTCTGCGAGCAACTGGAAAGGCTCATTACAGATTCTGCCTTTGTTGCTCCTTGGAAATGGAAATGCTAATTGGTTTACTTGAAGTTTAATTGAAAATTAATAGAATTTCACCAGAGGTTTGCGGCGGAGGACTGGAGTTTAAAATGACATTTGATTAAAGTCACTCTGAAAACCTGCTCAAGGACGTTGTGGAGATGGCAGGCGCGGCTCTCCTTTCAGAATGGAAATAAATATTTATCATTAGCAAAAACCATTGAGAAAATCCTCCGTTTTTAAGGATTTAAGATGTTTTTTACCAGCACCTCTTTGTCATTTTTGTGGCTTCAAGGACCCCTCAGGTTGGTCCTGCTCTGTTTTTATCCTAAACAGAGGATTTTCAAACCCAATTCACACATTTCCCAAAGAATACGGATATGAGAGATTAACAATGGAAGCCTGGCGAGGATTATACAGGAAATTTCCAGGGAGATGTTGAACAAATCAATTGGAATTTTATGCATTTTTCTGCTCAGGATAGGAATATAAGGAAACAAGAGACACTCAGCTGCAAATTCAGCCCTGTGCTGTCGCTTTCCTCCGAAGAAACCAGCTCAGCCTGTAATTTTTGGATTTTTTGGACTCCTTTTCCCACTGGCTGGGAGATCCATCTCCATCAAGATCTGGAAAACAAACAAACACTGGAATTTAAATTTCCCACAGTTCCACGGCGGAATTTTCCCAGCTGAAGTCCCCAAGAAGGAGGAAATGTTGGCCAACAGCAGCAAAACCTGCATTTGGACACCACAAAGCTCCTGTTGGAGATGAAATCAGGAAATCAACTGAATATTCATTTGATCGACTGCAGTTCCATTTCCTCTCCCATCGCTATGGTAACTGTTGGGCTGCCGTTGGATATTTATTGATTATTTCAGCGCCAAAAGGAGGTGGTTCAGCTTCCATCCCCACCAATAATTCTGAGCATTTCCAAAGCCTGAATCGCTTTCCTTTCCAGTCAGAGCTAAATCAGCCCTGGGAGGGATTATTGATCGATTGGAAGAGCAAGGCCATTGTCCCCGGAGGAGAAAAAGAGTTTTCTTCAGTGATCAGCTGTGGTTGTGTCACTCCAGAGCCCTTTGATGGTCAGAAGGAAAGAGATGGAAGGTTTATTGGGGATTTAGCAGCGAGTTAAATGATAATTTTAATTAAAAACATTATAATAAAAATTAAATAAAATTAATTATTTAATAAAAATCAATTATTTAATAAAAATTAATTTTAAAAAAATTAATTTTATTTCTGGTAATGCCAAGCTCAGATTTTTCGGATGTTCAGGGTTTTTTCCTATTATTTTTATGATTTTTTTTCCTATTATTTTTTATTGTTTTTCTATTTACATTTTCCAAAGAGCTGCCACCAGGACAAACAGTGCCAATTAACTCACTAATGACAGCAGTCAATAATCGCTGGGATGTGGATCAGAATCCAAACCAAGCCAGAAAATCTCTTTATAACCCACATCTCAACACCTGAGAATCATTATTTCTTCGTGTGTACAAGTTACCAGCATTTCCAGTGACTCACAATAATTATAAAAGATTAGGATTATGTAACAAAGAATTCATTTCAACTCTTAAAAAAGCCCACGTGGGGCTGTTGAACACCAAATGTTTAGAGTGAGAAGTGGTTTTGTGTTTAAAAATTGTGTTTGAAATTCAAATTGTGCTTTTAAAATCTCTGCTCCCAGTTTCCCCCTCAACCACTGCTAGTGTGTAACCTTTATCACCAATAAAGGTACCAATAATTACCTCTAAATTAATTAATAGAGGTAATAACAATTACCTCTAATGAATACCTCTGAAAAATGGATTCCTTCCCGTTGCAGGCAGACACATCAGCAAAGCTTCACCATTTATTTCACCTCTTTATTTCCCTTTCAGCACCACAAAAAGTCCCTGAGATTCCCCAGCAGAAGGAAAATAAAGTTCTGTGAGGAATTCAGCCAGGTTGGAGTCAGAGAGCTCCCCAGCTCTGGGGTCAAACAGCAGCAATTAAATTAAAGAATTCTGTTTATTTCCCACTTCTCTCCCCACCAGGAGGAATTCAATCCACAGCAGGGATTTCTGCCTGTTTGCTGATTTTTCAGGAGCTTTTCTCTCCAGCAAATCCTTCCCTGAAAATCAATTCCAGCAATGAAATTCCTGGCTGAGGTCTGCAGCAAAAACTGAGCTTTTGGCCTGAGGATGGATCTTCTCTGCTGTGTTCTAACACGGCGCAGAGCAGATGCAAACCTGCCTGGGAAAGTTCAATTCTCAGTTGTATGAAATCCTAGAACAGGGAAAAAAACTGAAAAAAAATCCTTAAATCATACCAAATGAAGATCTCTGAGATTTGTTGTGTTTTGCAGAAGAAAAAGGCACAGAGCAGATGCAAACCCTCCTGGAAAAGTTAAATTCTCAGTTGTAGGAAGTCCTAGAACAGGGAAAAAAAAATCCTTAAATCATCCCAAATAAAGATGTCTGAGATTTGTTGTGTTTTACACAAGAGGAAGGCACAGAGCAGATCCAAACCCTCCCAGAAAAGTTAAATTCTCAGTTCTCTGAAATCCTAGAACAGGGAAAAAAATACCTCTAAATCATCCCAAATAAAGATCTCTGAGATTTGTTGTGTTTTGCAGAAGAAAAAGGCACAACGTAGATCCAAACCCTCCTGGAAAAGTTAAATTCTCAGTTCTCTGAAATCCTAAAATGGGAAAAAAAACCAACAAAAAAACCCCTTAAATTGTCCCAAATAAAGATCTCTGAGATTTGTTGTGTTTTACAGAAGAAAAAGGCACAGAGCAGATCCAAACCCTCCTGGAAAAGTTAAATTCTCAGTTCGCTGAAGTCCTAAAATGGGAAAAAAACCCAACAAAAACCCTTAAATCATCCCAAGTAAAGATCTCAGAATTTTGCTGTGTTTTCCAGGAGAGGAAAGCTCATCCCCTGCAGAACGAGGAGCCAACAGGGTTTGGGATTGGGCTAGCAGCAAGAATTAAAAAAACCCCTTAAATCATCCCAAATAAAGATCTCCAAGATTTGTTGTGTTTTACACAAGAGGAAGGCACAGAGCAAATCCTAACCCTCCTGGAAAAGTTAAATTCTCAGTTCTCTGAAGTCCTAAAATGGGGAAAAAAAACCCAAAAACTTAAATTATCCCAAATAAAGATCTCCGAGATTTGCTGTGTTTTACAGAAGAGGAAGGCACAGAGTAGATCCAAACCCTCCTGGAAAAGTTAAATTATCAGTTCTCTGAAGTCCTACAGCAGGGAAAAAAATGAAAAAACCCGAAAAAAAACCCCTTAAATCATCCCAAATAAAGATCTCTCAGATTTGTTGTGTTTTACAGAAGAAAAAGGCACAGAGCAGATCCAAACCCTCCTGGAAAAGTTAAATTCTCAGTTCTCTGAAGTCCTACAGCAGGGAAAAAAATGAAAAAACCTGAAAAAAACCCCTAAAATCATCCTAAATAAAGATCTCAGAATTTTGCTGTGTTTTCCAGGAGAGGAAAGCTCATCCCCTGCAGAACGAGGAGCCAGCAGGGTTTGGGGTTGGACCATCAGCAAGAATTACAGCTGCAGCATTATCAGCCACAGGAAATGTTCCCATTCCTCCATCCCCACCACACCTCCTCCCCGTATCTCTCCTCAATTTGGCTTCCCAGAAATGACTCCAGGAGAAAAACGAACCCCAGAGGGGTGATAGTGCTAAAACAATCCTCTGGAGTTCCCTGATGAAAAATGCCCTGGAATAAATCACCAAAAAAATGCAGAGATTCCTCCTCGAAATCTGAGTTTTGCTGCTGCTGTGGCTCTGAGGGATAAATGGGATTTGCTGAGGGATGGGGTTGGGATGGGGTTGGGATGGGGTTGGGATGGGGTTGGGATGGGGTTGGGATGGGGTTGGGTGTGAATTTTAACCTGGATGGTCGTGGGATGAGTGGTAGTGAGAGCAGCCCCAGCAGAATTGGTGGAAATGGAAAAAAAAATTCAAATAATCTTTGGGGATTTGGGAAGGAATTCTTCCCTGTGAGGAAGAATGGATGGGATTTAAGGATTCTTTGGGGTGAAAAAGGAATCTTTGGGATGAGAAGGGAATCTTTGGGATGATAAGGGAATCTCTGAGATGGGAAAGATGTTCCAGGATTTCCTAAGGAATGTGAACAGCCTCAGCAGAAGGATAAAATCCCCAAGAAAATTCCTACAAAGTTGTCATTTCAGGAATAAAACCTTCCCAGTTTGTCAGGCTGGAAATCCTTGGACTGCTTTGGGAACCCCTAAATGGTCATCAATGAACAAGAGAATAATCTGTGGAAATAAAAACAAGAATAAAAATAATCTTTGGGGATTTAGGAAGGAATTCTTCTGTGAGGAAGAATGGATGGGATTTAAGGTCCTTTCAACCCAAACCATTCCAGGATTCCCTAAGGAATGTGAACAGCCTCAGCAGAAGAATAAAATCCCCAAGAAAATTCCAACAAATTTGTCATTTTAGGAATAAAACCTTCAGTTTGTCAGGCTGGAAATCCTTGAGCTGCCATGGAAAATCCTAAATGGTCATCAATGAACAAGAGAATAATCTGTGGAAATAAAAACAAGAATAAAAATAATCTTTGGGGATTTAGGATTATCATTAGGATTGTGAGGAAGAACGGATGGGATTTAAGGTCCTTTCCACCCAAACCATTCCAGGATTCCCAAAGCAATCTGAGCAGCCTCAGCAGGATAAAATCCCCAAGAAAATTCCAACAAATTTGTCATTTCAGGAATAAAACCTTCCCAGTTTGTCAGGCTGGAAATCCTTGAGCTGCCATGGAAACCCCTAAATGCTCATCAATAAAATTATTCTTTCAGAAAAATTCCCTAAATATTCTTCATTAATTCCCCCTGATTTCCCCTATTAGTTCCATTTGATGTTCACACTTCTCCCTTTCCATGCAAAATTGAAGGAAAATTGAATTAGAATTAGAAACTGAAGGCAATTTAAGCAAACAGGACACAACCAGCTCTCATTTCCTCATTTAATTCACAATATTTCAGTTTTCACCTCGATTTTCCCAGCCAGTGCTGAACTTCACAACCTCCCTTCTCCAAACAGCTCCAGGCTTTGGTTTTTTCTCCCCCAACTCCCAAAATTATTTTGATTTTTTTTCATTCTCCTCCTTTCCCTTTCCTGCAGACCAACTAATCCTTTTCATTTCAAAGCCATGTCATTATTAAAGCCTCTTATTTGGCTCTGGAGCTCCATCTGTTCCTGAGCCACATCCTGGTTTTCCCCTCGACTTTTACACCTCACACTTCAACCTCTTGGGCAGATTTTGGGTACAATTAAATTGATTTTTCTTATTTTTTTTAACTCCCAGATGCTCCCCTGCAGCCCAATGTCCCAACCAGAGGGTGAGGAACTCCTGAGTAACCAGGTTTAATTTTAATTTCAATTTTAATTTTAATTTCAATTTTAATTTTCATTTCAGAGGCTCAAGGTGAAGGTTGGACGCAGAGGATCCACAGCAGAGTTCACAAATCACAGTAATTAGTACTAATTAAAGCTGTCAAATAGCTCAGATCCCTCTTTTTCCTGTCAAATAACTCCAATCCCTCTTTTTCTTGTCCAAGGTTCATCAGGGGCAGGAAGAGATGAGAAGGGAATCTTTGGGATGAAAAAGGAATCTTTGGGATGAGAAAGGAATTTCTGAGATGAGAAATGAATCTTTGGGATGAAAAAGGAAACTTTGGGATGAAAAAGGAACCTTTGAGATGAGAAGGGAATTTCTGAGATGAGAAGGGAATCTCTGAGAAAGGAATCTTCGGGATAAGAAAGGAATCTTTGAGATGAGTAATGAATCTTTGGGATGAGAAGCAAGTCTTTGGGATGAAAAAGGATTCTTTGGGATGAAAAAGGAATCTTTGGGATGAGAAGGGATGAAAAAGGAACCTCTGAGAGGAGAAAGGAATTTTTGAGAGGAGAGAGGAATCTCTAAAAAGGGAATCTTTGGGATGAGAAAGGAATCTCTGAGATGAGAAAGGATTCTTTGGGATGAGAAGGGATGAAAAAGGAATCTTTGAGAGGAAAAAAGAATTTTTGAGAAGAGAGAAGAATCTCTAAAAAGGGAATCTTTGGGATGAAAAAGAAATCTTTGAGAGGAGAAAGGATTCTTTGAGATGAAAAAGGAATCTTTGGGATAAGAAAGGAATCTTTGAGATGAGAAGAGAATCTCTGGGATGAGAAGGGAATCTCTGATCGATCTTTTGCTCCCACTGCCAGGGATCAAGGCAGAAAACACAGAAAACAATGCAAGCCACTAAAAATCTGCATTACTCCACTCACAGCTGAGAAAATTATATGGAAAAATAATCTACTTATTGGAATTATATGGAAAAATAATCTACTCCACATCCCAAATCCTGTGGGAATCTGAGCTCTTGGGGATCCACCAGGATCCATCCATCATCCATACACCAGGATCCATCCATCCATCATCCATCATCCATCCATCCACCAGGATCCATCCATCATCCATCCATCCAGATCCATCCATCATCCATCCCTCCATCCATCATCCATCCATCCACTAGGATCCATCCATCCATCCATCCATCCATCCATCATCCATCCACCCATCCACCAGAATCCATCCATCATCCCTCCATCCAGATCCATCCATCCATCCATCCATCATCCATCATCCATCCATCCATCCATCATCCATCATCCATCATCCATCCATCCATCCATAAATCCATCCATCCATCCTCCATCTATCCATCCATCCATCCACGCATCCATCAGGATCCATCCATCATCCATCCACCCATCCATCATCCACCCACCAGGATCCATCCATCATCCATCATCCATCATCCATCCATCATCCATCCATCATCCATCATCCATCCATCATCCATCCATCCATCCATCATCCATCATCCATCATCCATCATCCATCATCCATCATCCATCATCCATCATCCATCCATAATCCATCCATCATCCATCATCCATCCATCATCCATCCATCCATCCATCCAACAGGATCCATCCATCCATCCATCCATCCAACAGGATCCATCCATCCATCATCCATCCACCCACCAGGATCCATCCATCCATCATCCATCCATCCATCCATCATCCATCCATCCATCCATCCATCCATCCCTCCACCCCCTGCAGCAATTCTCTCCAAGGAGCACCCAGAGCACCCAGCTGAACATTCAGACACCAAATCGATCCACCAGCACCCTTGGAAACCAATTCCTCCTTCCTTATCCCACTGTAATCAACTGATTATGCAAGAGGGTGGAGAGGGGAGGATGGAAGCAGCGTGGGAGGACAGCAACTGGCAGCCAGGAGCTGTGCTCTGTGCTTTTCATCAACAGCAACAAATCCAAACAGCACAGAGCCGGGAGAAAGGCAAGTGCTTCGCTGAATTCCGGCCAAAAAATTCATTCTGATCCTCGCTGGCTGGGGAAAAAAAAAAATCCTAATTTCAGCGAGCAGGAAGGTGCCAGGTTGTTTCTCGTTATCTGACATGTCTGGGAGAGGGAGGTGGTTGTCAGCAGCTCCTCAGATTGAGTCATCAGGCCTGAAATTCCTGCCTTAAAATACTCCTTTTTTCTGCTCGGCAGCGAAACCACCTCTGTGCTTCTGACGGAGGATTGAACACAAAAGAATTTCCTTTTTTCCAACAGCCAAGCTCTCAGGAGAGACCCAGAGAGCAAAGCTCCTCCTGGAGTTGCATCCAGGCTCGTTTTGGGTCTTGTTTTTTATGATTATTATCCCTAACCTTTTCACACAGAGCAATTCTGACAAGTTTATTAAAGGCTTTTGTTATTCCACTTGACATTTATGGAGGGGAGATGATAAATAAGGGGAAGGATGACATGTGTGCCAGAAAGGCAAAGCCTGCTGAGGAAAACTTCTCCCCAGCCTCGTTTTTAAATGAAATTTACTCTCTGCAGTCGTTCCTGTGGCTCCAGGAAGGGAAAAAAATCCAATTTTTGTGGCCTTGAAGAGCCAAGTTGGTGGTGCTTTGGGATTCCAAATATCACAACCTCAATTTCCAAGTCACTGAGGTTTTCTGATGGTGAAGATTATGATTTTATTTAAGCAATGAGACAGTGAATGTTAAAATAATTTAAAATTTTTAAAATAATTAATGAAATTATTTAAAATTTAAAATTTAAAATTCCATCATTTAAAATAATGAAGGATGGAATGAAATCCATTTTGACACCAGCTGGGTGGTTTGGGATCTCTTTTCCCACTGCGCTGCAGTCACTGCCAGAGATCAACACAGAAACAATACAAATCACGAAAATCTGCATTAATCCAAACACAGATCAGGGAATTATATGGGAAAAAAAAATCTGCTTGTGCTGCTCCACATCCCCAGATTTTTGAGGCAGAAAGAATAAAAATAATTGAAATAATAGGAGGTATTTTTGGGGTGCAGCAGGAGGAGCTGTGGAGGTTCATGCTGGGGGTTGCTGAGTGATTTCTGGGTCCTTGTTGGGTTATTTAGGGGAAGTGGTTTGTGTCTGGAAATGAATTTTGGGCAAATGGGAACTTCCTGTGGCTCTTCCTGCCAGGAAAAAGTTCAAAAATCAATGTTTTTTTCATGGTCAGGCAGCCACAGCAAACCCAATCCCTTCAGAATTCCCAGTTCAGCAGCTCTGGAATTTGGGAAAACTCGAATAAACTGAGGGTTGTGCTTCCAAATAGGGGAATTTTCTTTGGGGATAAAATTCTTTGGGAATTTGCTTTGGGTTTTTTTTTGGAGAAGTGGAAATAGCAGAAGGATCCAGCTGAGCAAAGGGCTGAGGTTTGTGTCACATTTCCTGGCCTTGGACAGTGCTGAGCAGAGGCAGAAATTCAGATTACACTCCAAAGTATCAAAATTTCTATTAATATATTATATATATATACTCATACATACATATTTAATATAGAATAGAGTAGAATATAAAATATATACAATATAACATAACATAACATAACATAACATAACATAACATAATATAATATAATATAATATAATATATATAATATATAATATAATATAATATAATATAATATAATATAATATTATATTATATTATATTATATTATATTATATTATATTAATTTATGTTATATTTTAATTTATTATTATACATAATTATTAATATTATCTAATATATAATGATATACTATTTTCTATAATACAACATATATTATATAAGATATATTTTATATATGATATACATAATATATTATATATAATACAGGAAATATTGAGGCTTTGGATATTTGAATATTTGAATATTTGGGTATTTGAAAGAATGTTGAAGTTTTGTCACCAAGGCATTCAAATATGTTTTTTTTTCCTGAGGCTACTGAAAACTCACTGTATAGAAATATAATTATTACTGGGATAATCTATTGCTGGAAATATAATTATTGCTATTAAAAAATCTTTAATTCTGGGCAGGAGGAGAACACAAACCCAGGTGGGATTTGCACCAAATCCTCCCAGACCTTCACCAGGGAGGCTCAGCAGCAGCCAGCAAACACAACATGCTGATTTTCTTTCCCATCATGCTGAAAAATGACAATAATTAAGATGATTTCAGTGAAGGAGCATCGGTTTTATTTTTATTTAATTGAACTCTTTGGTTGTTTATCATTTTAAGGACAAACTCTGCTGTTTCTGGGCTCTATAAGGCTTTTTTTGAATGTAAAAATCTCACCACATTCCCAGGTAAACCTGCATGGAGGAGCTTTGAGCTCTGCAATATTCAAATACTAAATAAAATCACAATCCAAGCCAGATTAGAATGATTATCCAGAAATTATTTTGGTTGCTACAAATTAAAAAGAAGAAAAAAGAATTAATTTAATGTGTTCCTTGTGGGACATTTTGCCTTTCCCTCCCAGGAAGGTTCTAGATAACCTCATGTACAGCAGGGCTGCCTTTAAATCAGTTCAGGAGCATCAGTTTTATTTTTATTTAATTTAACTGGTTGGTTGTTAAAAGTTTTAAGGACAAACTCTGCAGTTTCTGCACTTTTTTTGAGCATAAAAATCTCAGCACATTCCCAGGTAAACCTGCATGGAGGAGCTTTGATCTCTGCAATATTCAAATACTAAATAAAATCACAATCCAAGCCAGATTAGGATGATCATTGCCCTGACAGTGCTAGAAATTATTTCAGTTGTCATAAATTAAAAAGAAGAAAAAAAAATTGAATTTAACATGTTCCTTGTGGGATATTTTGCCTTTCCCTCCCAGGAAGGTTCTAGATAACCTCGAGTACAGCAGTGCTGCCTTTAAATCAGTTCAGGAACATCAGTTTTATTTTTCTGTCATTTAACTGTTCGGTTGTGAATCATTTTGAGGACAAACTCTGCAGTTTCTGCACTTTTTTTGAGCATAAAAATCTCACCACATTCCCAGGTAAACCTGCATGGAGGAGCTTTGATCTCTGCAATATTCAAATTCTGAATAAAAACACAATCCAAGCCAGATTGGAATGATCATTGCCCTGACAGTGCTAGAAATTATTTGTGTTGTCATAAATTAAAGAGAATGTTTGTTATTTATATAATATATATATATTATGTCATATTTAAAGAGAATGTAAATTAAAGAGTTGTCATAAAGACTGGAATCCTGTTGAACACTGAGGGAATGGTGTGAAAACATATCTAATTGAGAAAAAAACCACTTTATAAGGTGCTGAGGGGCCAAATTTGGGCCAGGAAAAAGTCCTGTTTGTCCTATTGGCAGGTGCTTCCCAATGAGGCTTTTGAGTGCTTGTATTAAAGAGAAAAAGAAAAAGAAGGAGAAAAAAAGAAAAAGGAAAAAAAAAGAAAAAGAAATAACGAAGAAGAAGAAAAAGAAGGAAAAGGAAAGGGAAAAGGAACGGGAAAGGGAAAAGGAAAAGGAAAAGGAAAAGAAGGAAAAGGAAAGGGAAAAGGAAAAAAGAAAAAGAAAAAGAAAAAGAAAAAGAAAAAGAAAAAGAAAAAGAAAAAGAAAAAGAAAAAGAAAAAGAAAAAGAAAAAGAAAAAGAAAAAGAAAAAGAAAAAGAAAAAGACAACAAAAACAACAACAACAGAAACAAAAGCAAAATCACAACCAAAACAAAAACTGAAATCAAAACCAACAATAAAAATAAAATAAAAACGAAACAGTGAATGAGAGAAATCAAAGCTGCAGGTGTTTCATTTGTGATCCTTTTGATGATCAAAGCCTCTCTCAGGGTTCACAGTAATTCTGATCCCCCAAAGCCAAGTTCTTGTCTCTAACCCCAACCTCGTGGTGGAAATGGGGCAGAAAATCAGAAACTCCCAGGATGGTTTGGGTTGGAAGAAACCTTAAAACTCATCTCCTTCCACCCAACAGAATTCTGAACGAAAAAACCCACAAAAAGCTTTCATTTCTTTAAGATTTCCTTCTTGCAATCCCATGGTGGAGATGAAGAAAATCATAAAACCCCAGCATGGTTTTTGAGCATTCTTTTCACCACCACAATAAGCTAAAATCAGTTGGGAAAGGCCTGGGGAAAAATACAGAAACTTATCAAAATTCCTCTCTGAATTCGGGACAGCTCGCTGAATTCCCTCTGAGTTTTCCAGGTTTTCAGGAGTGAATTCCCTTTGAGTTTTCCACGTTTTCAGGAGTGAATTCCTTCTGTATTTTCCAGGCCATCAGGAGTGAATTCCTCCTGAGTTTTCCAGGTTTTCAGGAATCAATTCCTTCTGAGTTTTCCAGATTGTTAGGAGTGAGTTCCTTCTGCATTTTCCAGATTGTTAGGAGTGAATTCCCTCTGAGTTTTCCAGGTTTTCAGGAGTGAATTCCTTCTGAGTTTTCCATGCAGTCAGGAGTGAATTCCTTCTGCATTTTCCAGGTTTTCAGGAGTGAATTCCTTCTGCATTTTCCAGGTTTTCAGGAATGAATTCCTTCTGCATTTTCCAGGTTTTCAGGAGTGAATTCCCTCTGAGTTTTCCAGGTTTTCAGGAGTGAATTCCTCCTGAGTTTTCCAGGTTTTCAGGAGTGAATTCCTTCTGAGCTTTCCAGGTTTTCAGGAATTAATTCCTTCTGCATTTTCCAGGTTTTCAGGAATGAATTCCTTCTGCATTTTCCATATTATCAGGAGTGAATTCCTTCTGCATTTTCCAGGTTTTCAGGAGTGAATTCCTTCTGTATTTTCCATGCCATCAGGAGTGAATTCCTCCTGAGTTTTCCAGGTTTTCAGGAGTGAATTCCTTCTGTATTTTCCATGCCATCAGGAGTGAATTCCTCCTGAGTTTTCCAGGTTTTCAGGAGTGAATTCCTTCTGCATTTTCCAGGTTTTCAGGAATGAACTCCTTCTGCATTTTCCATATTATCAGGAGTGAATTCCCTCTGAGTTTTCCAGGCTGCCACGATTTGCAAGGAGCCATCAAGAAAGCTCTGAGCACTCTGCTAATGATCTGCGAGCAAACAAAGCTCCTCAGCTGGAGCAGCTCGATGGAAATCCTTTGGTGTTTTCAGCACAAAGTCGCTGCTGCTGTTTGGAGTGTTTGAAAAGATCTCCTGGCTGTGGATATCGAGCTGCTGGAGGCTGGGATGAAGTGCTCTCGGCAGGGGTTGGGGTTGCATTTCCTGGGTTTTGTATCCCCTGGGGAGTTTCACAGCCAGCCTGGAGCCTCTGATGCCTTGAGAATGTTTAGCTTCTATTTTTCATGTATTTGTAGCTTTGCTGTGCAGCTTTAGGCTCCATAGAAAGTGCTAAAAACCTCTGTTCCCAGCGTTTTAGACAAAACAATTCCTCTCAGCTGGAAAATCCGAAGTGCTGTCTCAGAGCCCCAAAATATGGAAACAGCAGTGAATTGGGGAGCAAACTTGGGTTGATTGACATCATCAGCTGAAGGTGTAATTGGAGGATTGAGGCTCAATTTGTTAATTACAGAACTTATAAAATGTGAAGAACTCGTGACTCACTGTCCAGTTTGGGTGTAGCCTCTGCAGTGAGCTCTGTCTGCCCTGAATGTACCTAAAGGCCTTTAATAAATTAATCTGATTTTATTCTCCTAACTTTGTCTAACCTCTGTTTCAGGTAAGCTCTGTTTCAAGCATCACCTGAACACAAATAAATTCACTCCCAGGCAGCATTTCCTGAGCTGAGAGTCCTAAAGGTAGAGGGTTTTTAAGATTCTCTTAAAATCAATTAAAACCAATCATTGAAGAGCAGCCACAGCTACTGGTGCTCGAAATTTGGGAGTTTTCCAGACTTAAGGACCTGAAAAATCCATCCTAAAAAATTTAAATACCTCAAAATTCTGTGCTCCTCCTAAGGATCTCATCATGGCACAGGGTTGGGGAAGATGACAAATGAGATGGTAATTAGAAAATAAAATGCTAAAACCACCGTTTAGAATGGAAATAATGTCAAGCCAGGCAGGTTGAGTCCTTGAAAGGAAACATAATGGAAAGGGAATTAATTGGCATAATGAGATAAATGGATCCAATTGTCAGGTGAGCCCAAATTAGCTCCCAGCTGACTTTTACTGTAAAGAAACTCAGGGCTGTTAACCTGAAATTGAGCAAAATTTCTCTATTAATTAGCTCAGGCAACAGCTAAACAGCAGTGGCATTTGAGAGGGCTGGGGAGCATTTTTCACCCTTTAAACTCCTTTATTCTGAGATAATTCTGCTGCTGAGGTGAGGATTGGCACAGGACATCACCAGAAGAGAATTTCCTGAGCTCCTGACCCTTTTCTGGCAGAATTCTCCACTCCCAAGGTCAACAAACACCAAGAGGGGAAAGAACTGAGCTGAAAAACTCAAAACCTACGGGGCTGGAAATGTCTTGGGAAGAAAAATTAAGGATTTAAATTCTACATGAGCAAGGAAAAGGGTGAATAGGGATTTGCACACTGCTTAGGAAAATTGTGACTGTGGATTTGATATTTCTTAGGAAAAGGGTGAATAGGGATTTGCACATTGCTTAGGAAAAGGGTGAATATGGATTTGATATTTGTTAGGAAAAGGGTGAATGTGGATTTGATATTTCTTAGGAAAATTGTGACTGTGGATTTGCACATTTCTCAGGAAAAGGGTATTATGGATTTGCACATTTCTTAGAAAAAGAGTGAACATGGATTTGCCATTTCTTAGGAAAATTGTGACTGTGGATTTGATATTTCTTAGGAAAAGCATGACTGGGGGTTTGCACATTTCTTAGGAAAAGGGTGAACATGGATTTGATATTTTTTAGGAAAAGGATGAACATGGATTTGCCATTTTTTAGGAAAAGGGTGAACATGGATTTGCCATTTTTTAGGCAAAGGGTGAACATGGATTTGCACATTTCTTAGGGAAAGGGTGAACATGGATTTGCCATTTTTCAGGAAAAGGGTGAACATGGATTTGTATTTCTCAGGCACCACGGACAGCTCCCGGCAGGGCTGAGGGAGGAAAATCACTTTTCCTTTGCCTCAGAGCCCAGAAATGCTCAGGTCATTCACCACCCTGCTTTCCCAGCTCCCTCTGGACACCTCAATGTGCAATAAAACCTGGAAACAGATGATATCTCACTTTTTTTGCATTTTTCAGAGTCAGCTGAGCCCAAGCTGAGTTCCCTGGTTTACACCCAAACAGGATCTCACAGCTCCTGGGCAGTTTTATGGCACAGGATTTCTGTTTTCCCTGGAAACCCCCATTCCTTTCACTGAACAATCTGTAATTCCCAGGAAATTACAATTCTCCAGCAGGGCTGACAAACCCCTTTTACCAGGAGACCCAAATATTGTAAAATCTGTAATTCCCAACAGCACACACCAGCCCAGATCTGCAGCCTGACAAACTCCTTTTACCAGGAGACCAAATATTGTAAAATCTGTAATTCCCAACAGCACAAACCAGCCTGTCTCACAATCCCTCCTTGCCAGGAGACCCAAAGATTGTAAAATATATAATTCCTAACAGCACAAAGCAGCCTGTCTCCCAATCCCCCCTTGCCAGGAGACCCAAATACTTTAAAATCTGTAATTCCTAACAGCACAAACCAGCCCTGTTCTCCAGCCTGACAAACCCCTTTTTCCAGGAGACCCAAAGATTCTAAAATCTGTATTTTCCAGCAGCACAAACCAGCCTGTTTGACAATCCCTTCTTTCCAGGAGACCCAAAGACTGTAAAATCTGTATTTCCCAGCAGCCCAAACCAGCCTGTCTGACAATCCCCCTTGCCAGGAGCCCCAGATATCACAATTTCCCATCTCCATCCCTGTCACACACAGGCACTGAGTGTCCTGTCATTGTCCCAGGCTCTCCCTGTCCTTCCCCAGGGCTGCCAACGTCAGCAGCTCTCCCTGCTCAGCCCAGGGAGGAATCAAACTGAGCTCAGA
Organism: Lichenostomus cassidix; assembly: GCF_008360975.1. Taxonomy (NCBI): domain Eukaryota; kingdom Metazoa; phylum Chordata; class Aves; order Passeriformes; family Meliphagidae; genus Lichenostomus; species Lichenostomus cassidix. The sequence continues at coordinate 2,968,755 of NC_139502.1, read as the reverse complement.
CCTCAAATCCTGACGGATCTTCTCCCGTGGGGCCAAACTGCTCTGCCCAACCCCTTCCCAACAGCTTCCAACCACAATTCCTCCTCCTTCCAACGTCCACTTGTGTCAGGAAATGACTCTTCCTCATCTCCCCAGGACTTTTGTCTCTATTTGCATCACTTCAGGTTTTTTTTTTCTTTTTGGAATGAAGAAAGCTGCCCGAAATAGCAGAGGATATTCACATCTTTTCTGCAGCAACCATCCAGGATTTCCTCTGCTGAGCTGCTCTGCCCCATCTCATTCCCCTTCTGGCCCAGGAGGTGAGGATATTTCATTACCAGATGGAATAATTCCCCTCTGCAGAACTGATCAAGCTTTTTGTCCTCCCTGGAAGAAAGCAGAGCTCTTAACCATGGATTATTACCAATAATAAATGCTCCAAAGCCCTGGGCAGGGAGAAAACATTTCCATAAAACCCATAAAAAACTTTTCCATGAAATCCTTGCACTGGGGAGGAATGGAGCTGGGAGCAGGTTGGTGGCAGTGGCAGGAGATCCGTCAGGGGAAGCCAGGATGATGGAGAGAAGCACTTAGAGCACAGAAGGCTCTGACAAAAAGCAGTGAGAGGGTTTTCATCACAGAGAATGGATGTGCTCAGCAAATCTCAGCTCAGCAACACCCAAACTGCCTCTCTCTGGTTTGTTTGCATCTTGTTCAGGTGGTTATTGGAATGTTGGGTTAATTTTCCACCTTTTTTTCCATTTAAAAGTCATTTCCCCCAGGTGACTCAAGGCCTTTGATTGCCTGGGATCTTTGTCCTTGTTCTGTTAGCTGCAGCCAGGGATCAGAATGACCCATGGAGTGACACTGATGCCTTGAGGGGATCACCTAAAACAGAGGTTAGATAAAATTAAAATAATAAAAAGCAGTTAAATTCACTGAAGGCCTTCAGGTGCACTCAGGGCACTCACAGCTCACCCAGGGCTACACCCAACATGGACAACAAGTCACAAATTCTCAATACTTTATAAGTTTTTTATAAGTCATGAGTTTTTCATCCTTTATAAGTTCTGTCCATTTGCATCTCAGGGTTAATCTTCCAATTACAGCTTCAGCTAATGAAGTCAATCACTCCAAGTTTGCTCCCCCAGTTCATTCACTGCTGTTTCCATATCTTGGGGCTCTGAGACAGTGAGGTGTCCTTGAGTTTTGGGCTGAGAGAGGAATTGTTTTGTCTAAAAATGAGAGAAATTAGCTTTAGCACCCTGAATGGAGCCCAGAGTTGTACATTAGAAAATCCAACAATCTTTCAAATGATCCCTGAGAAAAAAATCCATGGAGAAATCCTCTCGAGACGGAGATGGTTTGATTCCTCGTGTGGTTTGTGTTCTTCCAAACCCAGAAATCCTGAAGTATGGGATTGAAAAAAATACTGAAAAAAATTGAAAAAAATTGAATAAAATTGAAAAAAATTGAATAAAATGGAAAAAAATTGGGAAAAAAATGGAAAAAAATCGAATAAAAGCAAACAAGAAGAGAAATACAAGAGGGGAAGAGCTGCAAGCCAAACTCTAGCTAAATAAATCCTGGCAATTCCGAGAGATGTGAACAGCAGAGGAGGAAAAAAACACAAACCAAAATCATGTCAACTATTTCTCTCTGAGCAGAAAAGGGAACAGAGATGAGTCAAAGCTGCAGCAGCTTCTTGGAAGAGCTGGTAATTGATTTATTTTTATAGCTTTGTTTGGTCCCTTTCCTTCCTCTAAAACACAGAGAGGGGGAAAAAATGGGGGAAAAAGCAAAATAAGTCAGTCTGGCTGGTGAGTTCCACCAGCAGGAAATTAAATCAGGCTGGAAAAATCCCCAAAAGGAGTCAGGGGCTGGGAAAGGCCCCTGGAAAATGTCTGGGACAATTCTTCCCCACTCTGCTGCCTCCCCCTGGGTCTGGGGGAGCAGATGGAGAAATTTAGAGACTGGGGGGAAAAAATGAAAAAAAATGAAAAAATATGAACAATCTTGTAAAGTTTTTTTATTTATTTTTATTTATTTTAATTTATTTTATTTTTAATTTATTTTTATTATTATTATTATTTATTTTTTTAATTTTTATTTTTATGTTTTTAAATCACTGAAAAAATAATAAAAATTGTTCAGAAGTTATTCAGTTCTTCAGTTCTCAGCATGAATTCAGCAATTAAAATTGGGAATGAGCTGGTGGAGGGAGGGAAGTGTAGAGGATCCTGAACATTCCAAGGGCTGTCAGTGAACAACTTCCAAGGGTTTTCCGAAGTTTGGCTCCAGGCTGGACCTGGCAGATGGAAATCAGAACCCACAGAGGGATTTTTCCCTCTAAATTTCTATTTTAAAAGACAAATGGATCAGCTGAAGGTCCAGGAGGATCATCCTTGTCACCCTCCAGTCCCTCCATCCCACATCAGCCCAACCCTGGCTGCTCCATTTCACTGAACTGCTGCAATAAATCCACTAAAAAACCCATGAAATTCAGGATTTGAGCTGCAGGCAAAGGGAAACACAAACAGAGCTCTGCCAGAACCAGCAGCCGAGCCCAGAGACCTTTTGTGCTCCACATTTATCCTGGAGTTCCCCCAATTTCATGGATTTCCCACATTTTCACGTCTGGCTGTGGGTTTTTTAAAGGATTTCTGCATTTCACTGCCTTTTTTTTTTCTTCTTTCATGGCTTTTCTGGCTCCTAGAAAACCCCAAAGTGTGTGTTTCATGAAGAAGAACCAACTTCCCAAAAGGAAATATTCCTCTCAATTTGTGAAACATTCCTCTCATCCCCTCAGCCTCTCCAGAGATAAAATTTTCTGATAGAAATGGGGGGGAAAAAAGAATAAAAAAGAGTTGGGATTTGGCCTTCAAAGGTCTGATTTCCACCTGACAGAGCCTGGAACAAAAATATTCCAACCAGGCTGTGTGTTTGAGGGCTCAGCATGAGAGGAGAACAGAAAATTTCCCCGTTTTTCTCGGCTCAGAATGGATCCTTAAATTCCAGCTCTGCCTCCCATTTATTACCTGTATTTTCAATATTCCCAGAGACACTTTAATCACCTCGCTGTGCTTTAATTGTTATTAGCATTTAGATTATATGGTAATCTTGCAGCCAGGAGTCAATATGAAATTACTGCCCTTGCCTGCTGGAAAGGGATATATATATGGAGCTGGAATGTGGTTTAAAGTTTCGGCTCAATTTTATGTCCTAATTACTCTGGAATGTTGTGAAAGGCCTGGAACATCACACCATATATTGCTGTCATCCCCATAGGCAGCTTTATTGGGACATTACAGGGTGGATGAGCTCGTTATTAATGAAATAATTAAATTTATCCTGAGGAAGTTCCCGTTGTTAACAATCCCAGCTGGGTTTGGGGTCACATCCAGCCCCATTCCCTGGTTTTTGGGGTTGGGATGGGTTGGCAGAGGTGGATGTGCAGCTCCTGTGCAGAGCCAGGTCCTTGCAGAGTCCCAGAACTGGGCAGGAGGGACATCTGGGGAGATCTGTGTCCAGGCAGGTCACCTGGACAGGTGGCACAGGGACACAGCCAGGGCTTGGGAAATTGTAGAGGGAGAATCAGCTCTTCCAGGGCTCTAACACTGTCACCATGAGGAAATTCTTCTTTACCCTGAGGTGGAATTCCCTGTTTCAATCCCTGCCCTTTCCTCAGCTCTTCCAGGGCTCTAACACCCTTACCAGGAAGAAAATCCACCTTATTTGAGGTGGAATTCCCTGTTTCAATTCTGCTCTTTGCCCCAGCTGTTCCAGAGCACTAACACCATTATCATGAGCAAATTCCTCTTTATCCTGAGGTGGAATTCCCTGTTTTAATCCCTGTTCTTCCCCCCAGTTGTTCCAGAGCTCTAACACCCTGATCATGAGGAAATTCTTCTTTATCTTGAGGTAGAATTCCCTGTTTTAGTCCCTGCCTTTTTCTCAGTTGTCCAGGCCTCTGCCACTCTCACCAGGAAGAAATTCCTCTTTATCCTGAGGTGGAATTCCCTATTTTAATCCCTGGCCTTTGACCCAGCTGTTCCAGGCCTCTAATATTGTCACCATGAGGAAATTCCTCTTTAAGCTGAGGTGGAATTCCCTGTTTTAGTCCCTGGCTTTTCCCCAGCTCTTCCAGAGCTCTAACACCCTCACCATGAAGAAATTCATACTTATCCTGAGGTGGAATTCCCTATTTTAACCCCTGTTGAGGTGGAATTCCCTGTTTCAACCCCTGGCCTTTCCCCCAGTTGTTCCAGGGATCTTCCACCCTCAATAAGAAGAGTTCCTCCTTATCCTGATGTGGAATTCCCTGTTTTAACCCCTGGCCTTTTTTCCAGCTGCTCCAGAGCTCTGCCACCCTCATCAGGAAGAAATTCTTCCTATTTTTGAGGTGGAATTCACTATTTTAACCCCTGGCCTTTCCCCCAGATGCTCCAGGGCTCTAACACTGTCACCATAAGGAAATTCTTCCTTATTTTGAGGTGGAATTCCCTGTTTTAGTCCCGGCCTTTTTCCCCAGCTGCTCCAGAGCTCTAACACTGTCATCATGAAGAAATTCTTCTTTATCTTGAGGTGGAATTCCCTGTTTTATCCCCTGGCTTTTCCCCAGCTCTTCCAGGCCTCTGCCACCCTCACCATGAAGAAGTTCCTCCTTATCCTGATGTGGAATTCCCTGTTTTAACCCCTGGCCTTTTCCCCAGCTGATCCAGAACTCTGCCACCCTCATCAGGAAGAAATTTTTCCTATTTTTGAGGTGAAATTCCCTATTTTAACCCTGGCCTTTTCCCTAGCTCTTCTAGAGCTCTGCCACTCTCATCATGAAGAAGTTCCTCCTTATCCTGTGGTGGAATTCCCTATTCTAGTCCCTGCTCTTTCCCCCAGCTCTTCCAGGGCTCTAACACCCTCATCGTGAGGAAATTCTTCCTTATCCTGAGGTGGAATTCTCTATTTTAACCCCTACCTTTTGACCCAGCTGTTCCAGGGTCTAACACCCTCACCGTGAGGAAATTTTTCCTTATCCTGAGGTGGAATTCACTATTTTAATCCCTGCCCTTTTCCCCAGCTCCTCCAGGGCTCTAACACTGTCACCATGAGGAAATTCCTCTTTATGCTGAGGTGGAATTCCCTGTTTTAGTCCCTGCCTTTTCCCCCAGCCCTTCCAAGGTTCTGACACCCTTACCAGGAAGAAAATCCACCTTATTTGAGGTGGAATTCCCTGTTTCAATCCCTGCCCTTTTCCCCAGCTGTTCCAGGCCTCTGCCACCCTCACCGTGAGGAAATTCTGCTTTATCCTGAGGTGAAATTCCCTGCTTATCCCTACCCTTTCCCCAGCTGCTCCAGAGCTCTGCCACCCTCACCAGGAAGAAATTCCTCTTTATCCTGAGGTAGAATTCCCTATTTTAACCCCTGGCCTTTTCCCCAGCTCTCCCAGGGCTCTAACACCCTGACCAGGAAGAAATTCTTCCAATTTTTGAGGTGGAATTCCCTGTTTGAACCCCATGCCTTTTCCCCAGCTCTTCCAGGGCTCTGCCACCCTCATCAGGAAGAAATTCCTCCTATTTTTGAGGTGGAATTCCCAGTTTGAACCCCTGTTGAGGTGGAATTCCCTGTTTCAACCCCTGGCCTTTCCCCCAGTTGTTCCAGGGCTCTTCCACCCTCAATATGAAGAAGTTCCTCCTTATCCTGAGGTGGAATTCCCTGTTTTAACCCCTGGCCTTTTTTCCAGCTGCTCCAGAGCTCTGCCACCCTCACCAGGAAGAAATTCTTCCTATTTTTGAGGTGGAATTCCCTGTTTCAACCCCTGCCCTTTCCCCAGCTCTTCCAGGGCTCTCCCACCCTCACCATGACATTCCTTAGGGATGAAATTCCTCTGTTTTACCACCTCAGAGCTCCTGGAGAAGGTTGGAATTGGCAAGGGTGAGAAATGAGCTGAGGTTGTATGTTTGTTGAAACGTGAAACGAAATTTTCATGAAAAATGAAAATTTATTTCCCAAATTTCCCAATTAAATTCCAGGTTCCCCAGGCAGGACAACACCAGGGACTGGAAAATGGATCATAGCTGGGAATTCCTCAGAAATAAAAAGAGAATTTCCAGCTTTCCTCGTGGCAAGGCTGGACAGGTTATCCTGGATTTATTTCCAGGTTATTGCAGTGGTTTTCACACTCTGGGAATTGCAGATTCACCAGAGAAATGAAAATATCATCACTTCAGCACTGAATTCTCCTATTCCTTTGGATTCCTTTGGATTCCTTTGGGATTCCTTTGGATTCCTTTGGATTCTTTTGGATTTTGTTCTCCACTTCTGCTCCAGCCCAGCCAATCCACATCCACATCCCAGTTATTAATTTCTTCTTTTATTCTTTTTTATTCACTCTGGGTTATAAAATTGTAGAAGGGTTCCTGGAAATATCACTCCATTCAGTTATTTTATTTGCTGTTGCTCCTTCTCCATTATTAAATGTCTCTGCTCCAAAAAGCTTTTCAATTCTTGCTCTGTAAAATGTCCTTTTCAACACTTTCAGTGTAAAATTCAACGCTTCAGGAATTCCTTAAAAATTCAGGAACCTCCTTAAAGCGAATCACATTCTCCTCCCAATTACATCCTTTGATTAGGTGCAGATTAATCAGATTTGATTCTGATTAGCAAAAAGCTAAATGTTGTAATTTCTCTTTTTTTTTTCTCCTTTGGAATAAGAATTCCAAAGGCCAACAGCAACACACCAGGTGCCAAAACTAAATTAAATTAAGCAAATTCTCATTATTCCCCAAAACCCAGCATGGATTTTAAATACTTTATATATAGAATTGCTTCTAGATATTTCTTCATCACGTGACATGGAGAAATCAGCGTAAAACTGGGAATTTTTTCCTGGAGATGAAGCCTCTGGAGCAGATGGAATTCAGTCATAAATGCTGCCTGATCCCAAAAATTCATGGAATTTACAGCCAGACTAATCCTGAGTAAAAACAATAAATTAATTTATTCCTCGCTGCTAACACCACATTCCAAATCTAATAAAACCCCCTGGAATAATTGCTGCTGCTGTAAACCCAAATGCTTGCTGACAGCTTTACAGGGAGGGGATAAATCCCTTTATTAGCAGATGATGATCTAAAAGCACCTGGGGAAAAAAAAAAGAGATTTTTTAAATAGATGTCTTGCTAATGGCAGGGAGAAAATGCTCTTTATATGGAGTTAGATACATCCTGAGCAGAGTCAGAGGGAATTTTCCATGGGAAAATTGAGCTTTTATGGGGTTGGGAATATCCAACTCAGGAGGATTTTTGGAGAGGATTTTTGGGCACCCAGGGCTTGGCTGGAGGTTGGACTGGATGATTGCAGAGCTCCTCTCCAAGCTGAATGATTCTGACTCCTGGAAAAGAGGAAAATTCCAAGCTGAATGATTCTGACTCCTGGAAAAAAAGGAAAATTCCAAGCTGAATGATTCTGACTCCTGGAAAAGAGGAAAATTCCAAGCTGAATGATTCTGACTCCTGGAAAAGAGGAAAATTCCAAGCTGAATGATTCTGACTCCTGGAAAAGAGGAAAATTCCAAGCTGAATGATTCTGACTCCTGGAAAAGAGGAAAATTCCAAGCTGAATGATTCTGACTCCTGGAAAAGAGGAAAATTCCAAGCTGAATGATTCTGACTCCTGGAAAAGAGGAAAATTCCAAGCTGAATGATTCTGACTCCTGGAAAAGAGGAAGATTTCTGGAATAAAGCAGATCAAATCACTCAATCTCCATGTCCAACCTGATCCCTCAGCACAGCCCAGCAGGAATTATGTGCAGGAAAATCCAGAATTTCCAGGAAAACCCAGAACTTCCAGGAAAATCCTCTCCAACACGCTTGGGCACATCTGCTGCAAGTGCAAGTGTGGTTAAAAACCAAAAACAAACACCAAAACATGTGAAAACAAACATTCCCAGTTGGGCTGCGAGGCAGGCAAAGCTAAACTGAGTCTGTAACTCCATCCTGTGGCACGTAGGTATTACAGCAATTTTTATTATTTTTTTTTTTTAAATTCAGGGACACAAATATTTCTGTTTCGCTCTCTGATTGGCCTGGGAATTGCAGAGCCTTGCAGAATTTAATTGTGAGTATCTTTCCTCATGCAGGTGAGGTGGATTTGGTGAGCCTTGCCAAGCTGTTCAGGTCATTCTTGTGGCTTTTTTTGGGATGTTGGAGGAGAAGAGGTGTGATGAGATGGTAAAACATCCCAAAATTCAGGTGGGTTCTTCTGGCAGCTCCTCAGCCTGGCTGAACCACCCCAGATTCCTGATTGAAATATCAATAATTTGAATTCCCTCCCTGGCTGAACCACCCCAGATTCCTGATTGAAATATCCATAATTTGAATTCCCTCCCTGGCTGAACCACCCCAGATTGCTGATTTAAAAATCCATAATTTGAATTCCCTCCACCAGCTTCACCTCACCACTGGGAGAA